>NC_056739.1:90835470-91015470 GCF_019279795.1 Protopterus annectens | reverse complement strand
CTGTCTAGGACTAATTACTTGGAAACATTACAGTGATCACTATTTTGACTTTTCTCACAGTCAAACATCAGATATATATTCAGGTGGCTATCTTTTGGGAAAGGTTAAAGAAGCTTGCTCTTTCTATATGTCTGACAGCAGTAGGGGTGATATAATGTTTGTCCCAGCCTAGGAACAGATGGGAATATATATTGTGAATGTCTTTTGGAGATAGGGTGACTAGGCATGCTGTGAATACACATGACACCAGTAACTTAAAATATATGACAGTGGCCATTTCTGCCTTAATTTTCAAGCCAATCTAACACCAGAGTGGCATACAAAGAAGGCAACTATCTTTTTTTTAGGGGTGGGCAGGTACCATTCCCAGATATGACTTACATGTAAGGTCAATGAAGATTCACTCCATGGCCTTGCAGATAAGACTAGTCAGGCTAATAGGTCTATAGTTCCCGGGGTCAGTGGAAGCACCACCTTTGTGCAAGGTAATAACAGTGGCTATTTTCCATTCAGCTGGGACATGACCGAAAAGAGTACCCAATGGTGTTGCTAATTCTTGTTGGAGCCCATGTAAGACGTAGCCTGGGATGTTATAAGGTCCCATAGATGCTGTATTTTTGGCCTTAAAGAGGGCATTTACATCCTGCTCTGTAAAGATGCAAGATAGGGTACAGGTGGTAGGGATGTCATAGGGTACATGTGGTGGGGACAGGGGAGTGAAGTTTTCACAGAACCTGTCAGCCAACAGGTTAGCTATCTTCACAGTATATGTGGTATCATTAACTACCAGTTCAGCACAAATATGGACCTTCCTTTTAGGTTATGGGTGTAACTAAAAAACACCTTATGGTTGTCCTTAGTAGAGGAAGCTAATTTGGATTCATAAAACATGCAGAAGGCTCTTCAGAGGTCACTTGAATAGATTTTTTTATTCACCATACACCCGAAACAATCCAACTATAAAAACGTACATAGAATACAAAAAGTCCATAACATGAAAGTACTTAGCGCTTTCACCCTAAATCACTTCTGGGCATCTTCAGAGTACTGGTAAATTATACAGCCAACAACAGATATATAGGTATGTTCCTAATTACACAACTCCTACCATTGGTTAATTAATGTATTAATAATGTTCTAAAAAATATGTATATATATATATATATTATATAAACTTGTAGTAACTAAAAATGTAACACATTAATTTAATTTAAATTATGAACAATACAATTAAAAAGTGTATATTTTGTTGATCAATATTATCAAGGTAGTCAAAATATAATGTAGTAAGATAGAAAATTAATAAAATAAAAACATACAGTAAATAAAAAATAGTAGTAAAAATACCTTCATGCATGTAAAATTGTAATCGTTATTAAAAATAGTATAAACACTAATATGTGCAAATAGGATAAAAGTGTATATAAATATTTAAATACAGTAAAATACCTTATAAATACACCTTAGGTGTTTCTATATTAAAAACAAACTAAGTGTGAAATGCAGGAAGGAGTTAATGATAAACTAATCAGATACAATATGATCTTTGTTTTAAAATACTAGAGATGGAAATATGTCCATTGATGCCAGGTAAACAACTGGCATTAAGTCTTAACTGCCATAAACATTCCTTGGCTTCTAACAGGTTATCATAGTCTCCTCCTTTTTCCCCAACAGTTGGGAATTCTATCAATAACAAAAAATATAAATCGCTTAAAATTCTCACATTTAGTACTGTGTACAAATAAAGCATTCACTGTCTTTTTGTTCTTGATATCCCTGTTATGTTCTAAAATGCGTTCCCTCAATTTCCTAGTGGTTTTCCCAACATAATATGTTGGGCAGGAAACACATGTAGCCAAATACACCACTATTTTGGTGTTGCAATTGCAGTGTCCTGGACATTTAATTGATCTACCATATCCATGCACCATAGTGTAGGGTTTACAAAAATATTGGATTCAACTTGGTAGTTATTAAAATACATACATATATCCAAGTATTCATATTTGTCTTCATGTATTTTGGTTGTGAAATTAAGAAAGGTCGATGTAGTACCTAAGTAGCTTATAAACTCATTTAATTCACCCTTGTTGCCTTTCCAAAAGATTAAAATATCGTCCAGGTATCTAACATAAAATAATATTTTTGTCCAGAACCTGGAAGAAAAAATACTTTCGGTCTCCCATTGTGCTAATATCAAATTAGCATAAATGGGGGCACATCTGGCCCCCATTGCTATCCCTGTGCGTTGTCTGAAATATTCACCTTCCATGTACATAAAATTATTAAATAAAACCATTTCCATCATCTCAATCAATAACTTACATTTCACAGTATGTAGTCCACTGTATCTATGTAAAATTGTCTCAAACATTTCCAGACCCAGCTTGTGGGGAATAACTGAAAATAAATTTATCACATCATTGGTAACCATAACAGTGTCATCAGTATTGTTCTCCATATTGTAGGTCCTTAGTTTATCCAGGCAATGCCAAGAATCTTTGATAATATGAGGGAATTGATTGAGAATATCCTTACAATAATAATCAATATACCTAGCTATGGCTTCCAGTTTGGAACCCTTAGCTGAGACAATCGGCCTAAAGGGGGGGTTAGAAACACTTTTATGTGTTTTAGGAATGCCAAAAATTGACGGTGTTACAGGATGTTCCACAATGAGATATTCATATTCAGATTTATCAATTATTCCTTGTATCTGATAGTCATAGAGTAACCAATCTATTATTGTGTATGCCCTATTCATCTCAAATTTGGATACTTTTTCATATGTTTCGTCATCATCAAGCATATTGGTCATTCTGTTAATATAGTCTATTTTAGTCATAATTACCACCCCTCCACCTTTATCAGGCTTCATGACTCTGTATTTATCATTGGTAGTAAGTTCTTTTAAACAAAATCTCTCTGTATTGGTGAGGTTGTCTTCTTTGTTCGTAGGTATTTTAACTATTCTACGTATTTGTGATTCACATAACATCTCAAATAAATATATAATAGGATTTTGGGGTGGTATAAAAGTACTAGATCTTTTTAAAGTCAACCTGCCTATATCAGGTTCGACCCCCCCCCCCTATTCTGGTTAGCAAAAAACATTTTTAAATTTAACAGTCTTGTATAAATTTTTTAATTAATCAGTAATCTTCCTATATTGTGTCTAAAATTAGGAACTAAGGTAAAACCTTTCTTGAATAATGTAACATATTCTTGGCCAAGTGTAGTACCTGTATAATTATACAAACTGAAACCTCCATCTTTAGTAATTATGTCTGAAGGTTTATCTTCTTCTGAAGTAATCTCAAAATCACCACTCTCTGTATTATTTTTATTTTTATCAATACCAAAGTTTTCACATAATCTTCTATCATCTAAAAAATCATTATCAAAAAGAAATTCATAATTTTCACTTAGTGTTGTATTATCAGGTAAAACAGTTACCAAATTTGTTTCAATTTCACTCAGTAATGAGTGTTTTTCCTGTAGGTCGATGCATTCCTGTATTGCATCTGTTGGTATGGTTGACCCTGATACCTGTCGCGTAACCTTTCTGATCTCCTCAATACTGGTTCGTCTAAAAAAACTGTATCATTTTCATTATGTCCCACATTGTCACTCTTACTATACTGTAACCTACATGTATTGTTTGTATAATTAGGCCTATCATATTTATTTGAATGGCCCACCCCTTCTAGGTATAATACAACAACTCTTTCACTTTCACCACCCTCATGGTTCCGCTTAAAATTTTTAAATTCTCTAAAATGATTATAGGCCTTCTTGTTGGCATAATCGCTGCTATCCCTTAAAAGCTTTTTGTTTTTGTATTCCAACCCTTTCATAACAAAATTGTCAAGATCTTTTAAGATGTTATCTATTCTGTGTTTGTTGATCTCAAACAATAAATAATTACGTATACTTCTGTCTAATTCAGTTAATGTAACATCTAGTTTACTTAATTTATTGTTATTATTTCTAATAATAAGACGCATTAGGTCTAAACCAGTTCTATCATATAAATGTAACAGTTCATCAAACAATTCAGAGTCATAGTGGAACCCAAAAGGTAGTTTGAAAATGTGTAATCCTTTGGGTACCTGTTCCAACTCCAACGATCTCTCTAGGAACGCGTTATCCATCTGTAAGGTTTTGAATTGTTTTAAAGTCTTTTCAAATTCTGTAATCTGTTGGTTCAAAGTCCCCATGTCCTTAATATTCGATTTGAGTATATCCGCAAAACTTGATGCTTTTAATATGTCCTTAATATCGGAAAACTTGTTCATGTTAACAGTCCCCTTATTACCATCTCCAGCGTTCAACGCTTTATTCGAAGGTGGAACAACATTTCTTGAACTTCCGTTGTTGCTCTTGTGTCCGCCTCCTATGGAATCCGCTGAACCATAGCTAGCCGACGGATGATTAGGACTGTTACCCGGTGTAGAATGCAACGTTAATAACTGTTCCTGGGACTCAGTAATCGTAACATTAGGAAAAAAAGAACCTTGTAAAAGGTCAGATGGTTAGGCTATCACGTATTATTAGTGAAGATAGTAATTTCATTCTTGAAATTGAGTCTATTAGTAACATGTTTTTAGATAGGGGCTATCCATTAAATTTAATAAACCAAATAAGGAAGGAAGTTACGATGAAAAGAAATACTTTATACAAACCAATTTTGAAATATGGATTAAACACCATGTCCAAGGACACTACTAGTATCAATACTAACAAAAGAGATGCTTTTATTTTACCATTCAATGAACATTCCGACACTATAGTTCAAGTATTAAATGATACTTGGTTAAGTGTTTTTTCTAACAAGACAGAATATAATGAAATACTTGGTTATTTCCCAAAGGTTACATACAGTAGGGGTACCAATCTTAAGGAAAGTTTGGAAAACAACAACAAAGGCAGGGCATATACTATGTCAAAAATGAGTAGATGTGGTTTTTATAAAGTTTGCAAATTTGTAAATGATGGACCCTACACTATGGTGCAAGGATATGGTAGATCAATTAAATGTCCAGGACACTGCAATTGCAACACCAAAATGGTGGTGTATTTGGCTACATGTGTTTCCTGCCCAGCATATTAATTTGGGAAAACCACTAGGAAATTGAGGGAATGCATTTTAGAACATAACAGGGATATCAAGAACAAAACAACAGTGAATGCTTTATTTTTACACAGTACTAAATGTGAGAATTTTAAGCGATTTATATTTTTTGTTATTGATAGAATTCCCAATTGTTGGGAAAAAGGAGGTGACTGATAACATGTTAGAAGCCAAGGAATGTTTATGGCAGTTAAGACTTAATGCCAGTTGTTTACCTGGCATCAATAGACATATTTCCATCTCTAGTATTTTAAAACAAAGATCATATTGTATCTGATTAGTTTATCATTAACTCCTTCCTGCATTTTACACTTAGTTTGTTTTTAATATAGAAACACCTAAGGTGTATTTATAAGGTATTTTACTGTATTTAAATATTTATATACACTTTTATCCTATTTGCACATATTAGTGTTTATACTATTTTTAATAATGATTACAATTTTACATGCATGAAGGTATTTTTACTACTATTTTTTATTTACTGTATGTTTTTATTTTATTAATTTTCTATCTTACTACATTATATTTTGACTACCTTGATAATATTGATCAACAAAATATTCACTTTTTAATTGTATTGTACATAATTTAAATTAAATTAATGTGTTACACTTTTAGTTACTACAAGTTTATATAATATATATACATATTTTTTAAAACATTATTAATACATTAATTAACCAATGGTAGGCGTTGTGTAATTAGGAACATACCTATATATCTGTTGTTGGCTGTATAATTTACCAGTACTCTGAAGATGCTCAGAAGTGATTTAGGGTGAAAGCGCTAAGTACTTTCATGTTATGGACTTTTTGTATTCTATGTACGTTTTTATAGTTGGATTGTTTCGGGTGTATGGTGAACAATAAAATCTATTCAAGTGACCTCTGAAGAGCCTTCTGCATGTTTTACTAGTCAACGTAGTTTGTGGTTTTAATTTGGATTCATACTTTGCTTTAGAGGACTTCCCCAGAAGTCTTATTTACTTGTTTAAGATGAGGAGGGAGTGTTTCCAGTTTAGGGCTCACTTTTTCTTACTCTTAGGCAGCAATTTCTTCCACTTATTGTAAAGCCTTTTAATGGCAGTTGTCTGCAAGGCAAGTTTGCTCTTCCTTGAGGAGCTTGTTTTGTCTTATCAAGTATGACCGCGTCAACCGAGTCAATGCAGATGTTCTTTGTGTTTCACTGTTGCAGTCATTATGTTTGGGGTAATCTGCTGACAGGTTGCCCTCAGTTGGCCTAAATAACAAAGTCTTGGGTCCTGCATCAGTTGCTGTCTCCTCATCCATGACATCAGGTCATCGGGGGTATAAAACATGCAGCTGACGCCATTTTAATCAGTCTTTCTTGCCACGCAGTTCCCAAAGCAGAAGCAGTTCGCAAGTGCCGGGCGGCCGACTCCTGAAATTTTCGTATTTGAGTTTCAGAACAGAAGTCTTCTAACTAAAGCTAAGTACCCCGTTGGGGAAACTTTTTCTTGCTCCTTACCGATGTCAGTAAAAGTTAATAATTACATTACTTGTGGGAAGCAAATACCTCATAAGGATTTTCATTTGTACTGTATTCCTTGCCTAGGCCCTGATCACAACGTGCCTTGCTGTCGGTTTTATGCTAAATTTAACCAACACACTATTAAGCGTCGGTATATTTTTGCTTCTAAATATTTTGGTTCAAGATGTAACTACCCTAAAACATTGTCAGTCATTTATTTATTTAAATTTCTTGACCGGGATTGTCCGACTGGATGTAGGTCCATTTTCAGCCGAGGCCTGGGGAGAAAAGCTCCACAGTTAAAATAAACAGACAGTATATACATTGGATTACATAGTGAATAACAATTTACATAGCAATTACTTACAACATATTTACAGATGAAGAACATAGTACATCAGTAGACAACTAGAATCTTTATCTGTGAAGTGCATACCAGACGTTAACAAATGTTACAAGAAGAAGAAGTTCGTGCTGTATAATAAGTACAGGCTTATGAGCATCTGAGCTTGCTATAATCAAGGTAGTTAGTGGAGTGGAAAGAAAGGTAGTGGTTGGATGGGGTGGATGATATTGGAGTGGGAGTTGCAAGGGCATAACCAGCATGTTTTTAATTGCGCTTTTAGTAAAGTTTTGAAGTGGGTGCATGATGGTATGGAGGTAATTGTGGGTGGGAGTGAGTTCCATAATTTGGCTATGGCGCAAGAGAATAGTGCTTCACCAGCAGAGTTATTGGCTTTAGTGATCTGCAAGTGATTTTTGCTGCTGGATCTTAGTGGTCTGGTGGTGCGATAGGGTTGGAGTAGATTCTGGAGTGATGGGACATTTAGTGGATGGTTTACTAGTTTGTGGGCGAGTGAGAGTTGATACCACTGAAGGAGGTGAGGGAGTTCAAGCCAGCCCAGTTCAGCAAGTGAGAGACAGTGGTGACTACGGTAGGATGCCCCTGTGGCGAATTTGGTGATTTTGTTGTAGCAGGTCTCTGGTTTGTTTAGATCACATTGCCTTAGGTTGGTATATATTGGAGAGGCATAAAGTAGGGTGGAGATAAGGTGGGAATTTGCTATTGAAATCTTTGCTGCTTTGGTGAGAAATTGCTTATTTCTGTATAACGCTCCTAGTTTTTTGTGGACTTTTTTTATAGTCATGGATATGTGAATGTCAAATTTTAGT
This sequence comes from Protopterus annectens, assembly GCF_019279795.1. NCBI lineage: Eukaryota > Metazoa > Chordata > Ceratodontiformes > Protopteridae > Protopterus > Protopterus annectens. The sequence continues at coordinate 91,007,666 of NC_056739.1, read as the reverse complement.
TTATTGTCTATTTCCACTCCTAGCAATTTGGTGTGTTCAGTTGGGTATATAGTGGTGTTGTCTTCTGCCGTGATGTTAAAGTGAGAGTTGTTTTGAGTATGTTTGGTGGGTTGGAAGATGAGTAGTTTAGTTTTGTTTGGGTTGAGTATTAATCGGGCATCGGATAACCATGTTTCAACAGAGGAAAAGGCTTCCTGTGTGACTTTTTGCAGTTTTGGTGGGGACTGGGCTGAGCAGATGACGGTTGAGTCATCTGCGTATTGTATGAGTGTGCCATGTTTGGTGGCAGAGGCTAGATTATTGGTGTAAACAGAGAAGAGTAGGGGTCCAAGGATGGATCCTTGGGGAACCCCTATGGAGACAGGTAGTTGGGGAGATATGTCATTCTGCCATACAATGGATTGTTGGCGGTCAGACAGGTTACTCTGAAACCAGTTGGTGACTGATTGTGAGAAGGATAGGTTATTGAGGACAGAGATAAATTGTTTGTGTGGGACCATGTCAAATGCTTTAGATAGGTCTAGGAAAGTAGCAGAGGAGAGATAGCCATTGTTTTTATGCTGAAGGATAGTGTTAGTAAAGGAGAGTAAGGCAGTGGTGGTGCTATGGTTTGGTTGGAAACCATGCTGAGTACTGGAAAGGAGGTTGTTGGTAAGGAGGTAGTCTGAGACCTGAGAGTGTATGCATCTCTCTAGTATTTTGGAGAGTGGAGAGAGAATAGCTATGGGGCGGTAATTGGTTAGTTCTGTGGAGGGTCCGCCTTTGTGGAGGGGAATTATATGTGATACTTTCCACAGTGTGGGAACTTAACTTTCAGATAGAGATCGGTTAATCAAGATGGATACTGGGTAGGCCAGAGCATCAGCTGCGATTTGTAGGTATTCACTTGGGAGGCTATCTGCTGCTAATTTGGTGATTTTAAGTTTAGTTAAGAGTTTTTTTTATGTTGGAGGTAGGTACAGGAGAAAAAGAGAAGGCAGTGGGGAGATTACTAGTTGAAGGTGTGGGTTGGAGGGGAGGGGGTGTGTGTTGTTTAGCTAGTTATAGTATGGTTTGGGTGAAGTGTGTGTTGAATGAGGTAGCAATATTTTCTGAGGAGTGAGGGATGTTAGGAGGAGGGGTACTGACTTTACCTGGGTGGAGGATGGAGTTTATGGAGGACCAGAATTGTTTGGGGCTGTGTTGTGAGGAGACTAGGGCAGAATGGTAGTATTGGGATTTGTCCTGTTTTATTAGCTTTTTGACTCTATTGCGTAGTCCTAGGAATTTCTGTCTAGCTGAGGGGGTTTTGGTTTTGCGCCAGTGCTCCCAGGCTTTATCCCTGTTTTTCATTTCTGACTTAGTGGTTTTCTGTAGCCATGGGGAGGGTTGTGCTTTGGTTCTGGAGAATCTTATGGGGGCATGGTAATTAAGGATGTTCAGGAAGGTAATATTAAAAAATTCAACTGCATCATCTAGACTGGGGTACTGTAGAGGATGCCAGTTGCATTTTTTGAGGGATGAGATGAATGTGAGTGGGTTAAAGTTTAGTTTTTTACGTATTTGATGGTAGATGACAGGTTTAGCTTGGTATAGGTATTTTTTGAGTAGGAACGTTGGGGAGTGATCACTGAGGCTATTTGATAAGCAGCCTGTTATATATGACTGGGGGCTCTTACTGACTAGTATCCAATCCAGGGTAGTGTGCTTGGTGGAGTTTTTATTTATCCTGGTTGGTGACTGGACTAGTTGAGTGAAGCCATGAAGGTGTACATGATGGGTTGGATTGTTGCCAGAACAGGATTGCCAGTCAATATTGAAATCACCTAAGACGATAGTTTCTTGGGGGAGATGGTGGGTAGACCAGCTGAGGAGGTTTTCTAGGGGAGGGATGTTTTGGCCAAGTGGGAAGTAGCATCCAATTATGTTGATGGTTTTGTTTTGGTTCATTTTGAGGTTGGTATATATTATTTCTTCATTACCTATTTGTGGAGCTGATGATTTTAAGATCTGGATGTTTAGATGCTGTTTAAATATTATAGCTATACCACCTCCTTTTTTGTTTAGCCAGTCTACTCTTAGTATGCCGTAACCTGTAGGGAGTATTTGCTCACTGGTAATGTGAGGTTTTAGCCAGGTTTTTGTCAGGATGACTATATCTGGGGAGTACAAGTCTATGGTGGCATGGAGTTCATGGACTTTGTTGGATATACTTCTAATATTTAGGCATAGTAGAAGGAAGTCACTTGGGTTTATATTGGCTGTAATATAGGAGAAGTTGTGGTTTCTAGTCTGATTATGAAGATTGGGGTTGGAGATGGTAGGGCCAGGGTTGGGGTGGATGTCTCCACTTAGGGCTAGTTTTGATAAGCATGAGATTATTAGTTTTCTCAGTTTTTGAATGTGTTTGTTTATAAGGGAAATTTTATGATTGTTCTCTGTGGGTAATAGGTATGGTGGGAGGGTTAGTATGTTAAGTTGCAGGGATGCTTTACGTTTGAGTAATATAGTTGGAAGAATATGTGGGGAGCGCATAGAGATGGTTCTTGAGCTGGTGGGAGGGGAGCTGATTGTGGGTGAGACATGAGTGGTGGTGTGAGTAGTAGTACAGTGGTAGTGGTTGAGTGGGGGAATGACGGAGCTTTGGTAGGATGTAAGATATGCAAGGAGAGTGCATGCAGTGAGCATAGGAAAGGTATGCTTTTACATGTTAGTTGAGGAGGTGTGATAGTAGTGGGAAGATGGAGGAGGTAGTGTGGGTTAGTGCTGTGGCTGGGTATTAGAAAGATGGGAGGGGTTTGAGTGCAATAAAGGTGGGACCACCGGGGGTGGGAGGGAATAGGGGGCAGGGTGGGGAGCAAAGCAGGTAGAGATCCTGTTAGTTGCTGGTATGAGGGGCTGGAAACAATCACAAAGCAAAGACAAGTATGTGTTAAGAAACAATCACAATTGACCAAGGACTGCTGTGAAACTGTAAGTCATTTCTTAATGTCTCAGGTGGAAAAACAGGATAACCTTGTATCAGTAGGCTACTGTGGTCATAGTTTAAATTTACAAACACACAGTATTGATCAGTTATGGATACTATTTGCTAACAGGAGGGAATAAGAGAAAGGGAAAGGTGTGTGTGTGTGTGTGTGTGTGTGTGTGTGTGTGTGTGTGTGTGTGTGTGTGTGTGTGTGTGTGTGTGTGTGTGTGTGTGTGTGTGTTTCTAAGGTGCATTTATATATTTACAGTTTATTTATATATATTTTGCTCCCCATTTGGGGGGCAGCTGACATCTGTGGCAAGTAAAACTGATTAAAATGGCGTTGGCTGCATGTTTTATACCCCTGATGACCTGACGTCATGGAAGAGGAGACAGCAACTGATGCAGGACCCAAGACTTTGTTATTCAGGTCGACTGAGGGCAACCTGCCAGCAGATTACCCCAAATGTAATGACTGCAACAGTGAATACACTCGAACATCTACATTTATGGTAAGTGTACACAACTGTACTTTATACAGGTGTTTGTATAAAACACTGGTGTAGAACTCAGCATAGATGGCATTTCCATTTGGGGAGCTGCAGAGAAGCTATTTATACCATCCCATAAGAGGTTATAATCTGCTTTGGAGAAGTTTTTTAATTTATTTGCTGCTGGGGGAGGTCAGGTGTGATAATTACTTTGATAGAGACTGATTTGTAGTCAGATGTCACCAGGGAAGACCTCACAATGGGGGCACTACAGTGGTCACTCATATTGGTAAACACCAGATCCAGGATGGTGGCACCCCTTGTGGGGATGTCAACCAGCTTTCAGGGCATTGGAGTTAACAAAGTCAAGGAACCTTTGGGTAAGTGAGTTTGAGCACATAAAAATAATTTCTGTGCACATTCAGAAATAGTCACACAGTTGCAGAGACATCTTGAATAGTAGACAGATTCATAGCATGGTTTTATACTATACTGATTTATTTACATTAAGTAGTTTTTTCAGGAGGATATTGTATACAAATAAATCCTAATGCTATGTCAGTGATACATACTCCATGGAACATACAATAGCTCTCAAGAGTAGAAGTCAGCAGGAATTAAAGCAGATAGAAAACCCAGGTGTCATTAATAAGAAGTTAGAGTGAATAATATGATTATTGTTGTGATGAACCAAGAAAATATTTGCTTTTATATGGATCTGTAAGATGTGAATAAACTGATTAAAAGCTAGCGTTACCTATAGATTAAAGCTGAAGTTGTGTCAAAATGCAAATTGATAAGTTTGTGTGCTAGAATCAAAACAGAAAATCTGGCATTGAGAGCTAGATGAAGAATGCTCAAAACTGTGTACAGTTAAATGCCAGTAGGATGATGCAGGTTCTTAGACTTATGCTTAACATTCATCAGCACAAGTGGTGTTTCAAAGAGCTGCCACATAGTTAACTAAAAGCTTGGAAGGTATTGCAAATATAAATGATAATCTATTAATGTAAGATCAAACACAATAAAAGTGACAAGATGGTGTTATTTCAGCTGAATAGAATAGACAAAGATAAAATAATTTTTCAAGTTAAATAAGAAAAATAGTCTGAGCTACATGAACCATGTTTTAGCATCAGAGTGACAGAAGTCTGATACAGAAAAATATCAGGGCAGTAGCACAAATACCAGTGCCAGAAGACAAGCAAGTATTACAGAAGCTTCTAGGAGTAATGCAAAGTTTTAAATATTGAGGTAACTATTTATTTATTTATGTATTTATTTATTTATTATTTTATTTATATTAGTTAACCTGATTAGAGCACTGATCCATGTGGTCCTATTTCAGGTCTCTCTAATAAGGTATTTACAGCATGATATTGCCTGTGAACGGAGCTATGAATAAGGAATGAGAATACTTAGGGAACTAGTTATAGAAGCAGTGAAATTAAAACAAGATAGTTAATTAGTCATGTTGCAAGAAAAATGTCAGCTAGCATGATTTGGTAGCTAATAACTTGTAACAGAACAAAATAATTGTCATTGGGTCAAAATCATTTATAAATATACAAAGACACATGGTCATATAGAAAATTAATTGTAAGCATTAATAGTGAGAAATTCTATAAATATGTCTGCGGTAAAGAAATTCAGATGGAAACAGATCACAAACCCTTGCAAATTACATTCAGGCTATCTTTGTACAAAGTACTGCCAAAATTACAGAGGATGTTACATAATCTATCAGTGTATTATCTGTAAAATAAATACAGAGTAAGCTAGAAATTGTAATTATGTTGATTAGAGCATATTTGCTAAACAATTATTAAAAAATGTTAGAAAAATTAGAGATTCTATGCATTGTTCCACAGTTGCCAGTTATAGAAGAAAAGGCAGAATAATTTCAAAGATGAATTGGTGCTGACTAGAAATGTTAGGTTGTATTTTTGAACATTAGTACTATCTCGTATTTAGATTTGTGATTTATAGAAGGAATGATACATTTACCCTCCCTGTACTTACTTGGCATAGTTATATCTTAGCCATTATCTATTTTACCATTTTATATCAATAAAATAATGCTGTATAGAGGGAGTCACAGACATTTGTATAAGATAAATGTGTCAAAGTTCAAGGAAGAAAACCCAAAATTGTCACAACCAGTACTGCCACAACAAAAAATAACCTCCACCCAGGCCTAGCTTGAACATTGTCCATGTACTTTGAAATTGGTCAGTAAACAAAAGCAAATCAAATAAATGAAACAATAGAGACTGTGAAAGTCAAGAGTTATAGAAACTGCAGTAATCTGGTATCTAAGGAAATTTATAGCATGACATCTCTTGGCTTAATTTCGCCTAATCTTTTTGGTTTTTAATACCCTGACATGAATGGACCCCATTCCTAAGTCATGGTACAAAGTTATGAAATAAGTATTGTTTCAGTCTTTGATGTCAGCCAAGAGTGTTCTCCTCAACACCCGCAGTTTGCCCAGAATTGCCTCCTGTAATTCATACGAAGTTACATGTATTGGTACCAAATCTAAGCATGACTATAAATTATTTCTATTAAGCCTGTTGCTCCTACAATTACTGGAGCCATCTGGGTATCTTTTTTCTACATTATTGTCATTTCTGCCTGCAAATCTCTGTATGTAAGACACTGCAATCACTGGGTGTAGCAATTTCAGTGATCAATGCTACTTTGATCTTTTTTCATGGATTACTATATCTGGTTTTCTCACATCTATTTTTGGTCTGTTGATAATAGGTGATCCCATGTGATATAAACTTCATCATTCTCTATAATGTTTTGTGTTTCATGTTTCCAGTGCTTCTCAGCTACTGCTGTATTGTAGTGTTTATACAATCCCCAGTGCAACAGTCTTGCCACATTTTTGTGCCTTTCAGTATACAGGCCCTCTGCCATGAGTGTATCACACCCACAACAAGATGTGCAACTCTTTCCAGTTCTTTTTTACAGAACCTGCATTTGTTTGTTTCTCTATTTTGCAGAACCTGCATTTGTTTGTTTGTCCCATATGTTCGACAGGCTTTGTAAACAAATGTGTAAGTAGTCCACTATCCTGGTCTGCCATTATTAGCCTTTCATCTTTTGGCTTCAACTCACCTCTCTTTAACCATTCCTGTGTCAAATCTTGGTCAACATGAAGTGGTTCCAGGAGATCTCTATACTTGCCAATATATTTATTGATTTTCCAATTTTCTTTCCTTCTCATCTGATCATCTTCCTTATATTATTTTGTTTTTTGGCACATTCAGTTGCTGTCTGATTTTTTTCTTCTGATTTGATTTCCTTCACATTTCACACCAAAATGCTTCTGCTCAACTAAGCAAGGATGCCATCTTAGACTTCTTTTCCTCGTGTTTTAAAACTTTCTTTATGTTTGGATCTGATGAAGTCAGCAGATATGTATGCAGTCCCACAATTGTAGATCTATAAATGTAATCAATTTTGAGGAGGCCCATACCTGCTTCAGAGTGGGGAATGTATAATCTTAGTGTACACTGATTTTTTTTATATCATTTCATAAGTAAGAAGCATTTTTCTTGCTTTCCCATCCAACTGATCTGATACTTTTAAGGTCCATTCGGTCATCCCAAAACTGTGTGTTAGAACAGGAAGAACTAATTGTTTTATAGCCTGGACTTTAGATATCAAGGCAGTTTTCTATATTAGTTTTAGTCTTCTGAAGTATCTATAACTGAGTTTGACTCTCATTTGTTTTATTGTCTATCCCTCATCTATTTCCAAATATTTAAATACTCCCCCCGATGTTCTTTTATATCACATTCCTGTCCCAGATTGATATTTTCTAGGTGCGGCAACTTTCATGTTTAAAATGTTGCTTTGCACATTTATCAAGACCAAATTGCATCATCTGAGTAAGTTTTAATCATGTGTAGATGTGCTTTCAACTACTTATCTACTGAACTATTTATTTAAGTCATCCACAAAAAGTGGATGAGGCGTCTTTAAATAAGTTTGATTTCTGAGAGCCAAATTATAACCATAACTTAACCTATTAAGTAAATATCATAATGAGAAGGCAAGACAAAATAACAGTTGTGACACGGATCACCCTGGAATATATCCCCTTGAATTTTTATCCCTGAGATAATAATTTTCCCTTTGTCATGGCTCAACTGAAAGTGGTTTACCACTGTTTAATGGTCACTGTAATGTAATTGATCAGTGTAGAATGTATCTTATACATCTGTAAGCATTACTTTATCCATGAATGTGGGATGCTGTCAAATGCTTTTTTGTAATCTATCCGTGCCATATTTACATTTTTACAGTTCTCTATTGTGGCTTTATTTAGCAACAAATTTGTTCCATATGACTTTCTTTTGTTATCCCTTTGTTCTATTATTATGATTGAATTTCTTTCTAAATTACTAGAAAATCTGCCTGCATCAATTCTAGTATATAGCATGTAGTTTTTAGGATGGCTTACATGTTCACTTTTAAGGAGCATCATTTTTCCTGTTATTAACCAGTTTGGTGCCTGTTCAGAATGCACCTATAAGCAAATCATAGGGCTTAATCCTTAGGAGATTTTCATAACTTTGATTCAAATTCTGTAGCCATTTACTTCATCCCATTTCATATCCTCTACATTAGAGCTTCTTACTGTTTCTTTTAATTCTTCTATTCAGTCGGTATCTTTGTTATTTTCACAGGGTCTTCATAAATGCTTCTCCAAAAATGTATCTATTTCTTCTTTTTTTGGTGCTGTTTCTGTTTCTTTTGCTTTGTTTCCCAGTTCTCTACAAAATCTTTTTGGGTCACACATAAATTGCTTATTTTGTACTTTTCCTTTATATTTATCTGTAAACATTCTAAGTTTTCTAGCTGTGCTGATATTTTTAGTTTATTATTTGCAGTAGTGTATGATTGATCTTGAGCTGTTGTAATAACTATTCATTTTATCACATCTTTTATCATGTCTATCTTTGTAAGTATTTTTGAGGATCTGTTCCCTTTTCTATATTCTTCTAAGAGTGATACTTCTTATCTTAATTGCTTTATAGTTTTCTCTATTTGATGCTTCCATGGTGATATTTTACTTGTTCTCTTCCTTTTCTTGTGTTACTGTATATTTTTGTGGTAACACTTCATCCAATATTAGTGTAGCTTGTGCAGTAATATGTTATATTTATTTCTGTTATATTGTGTGAATTTCTCTTAATAGTCCTGGTTACTGTGTTCCGGGCGGCCACGGTGGTGCAGTGGTTAGCATTGCCGCCTCACAGCAAGAGGTTCTCCGGTTCGATCCCCGGCTGGGGTGCCTTCTGTGCGGAGTCTGCATGTCCTCCCTGTGGTCACGTGGGTTTCCTCCGGGTGCTCCGGTTTCCTCCCACATCCCAAAGACATGCTGCAGGTGGATTGGACACTTTAAATTGGCCCTAGGTGTGCATGTGAGTGTGCCTTCTGTGGAAGGTTGGGCGCCGGGCTGGCAACTCGACACCGTAAAACTCCACTGCCATTCAATGTGCGGACAAGGTGATCCGCTGTGGCGACCCCTGACCGGGAAAAAGCCGAAAGAAGAAGAAGAAGAAGTCCTGGTTACTGTGTTCATCCGTTTTATAAATCTTCTAACATTCTGGGTACTATTTTCTTTCTGTAATCTTATTTATTCTTTCTATCTTAACATGTCTATCCATCTCTTTTAAATCAAAAAAGTCTTCCACTAAATCATCTTCTTCTGGTCTGAGAGCATCTTCTTTGCTCACTGTTGCCTGCAAGAAATCTACAGGGGAGTTGTAAAAAATCTCTCTGTGACTGATCTTCTTTCGGTGCATCCTGCTTCATACATTACTTCTCCATGTGGGAACCCATTGACCAATTATTCTTGATCTTTACCTCATTACCTGTGTCAGCATTGCCACAGTTTCCTGTTCCTTCCCTCGCTGTGCATCTTTACCTGGACTTTCTTACTGATCTCCTACAGAAGGTTCCAGAAAATTGTCATGTTACAAATCTCCATCAGATGCCTCCTGCTCCACCTGTTGCTCCTTAATCTGGGGACCCATAATTCCATCATGCTGTGACATTGCCTGTGTTGGATTCCCCACACTAAATCCTTCACTTCACTTCACAGATGATATATAACTTCAGTTTCTGTTCGTTTAATTTCTACCTTACTAATCCTTATTTCTACATTCCATATAAAAAGATTTTGGGGAAGCGTGATAATTTTATAATTAATTGATATAAGTAATCACTGTTACCTTATATAATATGTATAATAGTTACATTTTATAACTAGAAAAAAGGAGGATGCAGTGTAAGAAATATATTACTTTAGGATTCTTTCTGTAGAAACAGAGAAGCTTTGATCAGTCTTGACTGTCAGTGAAGTCATTTTTGATAAAACAGCACAGTTTCTTACTTTAAATATGAGCTTGTTTACCTATAGGAAGCTGCATGCCATGTGATGCACTTTCTATAAAGGTATTTTAATACATCTGCAATGTCTTTGTCATCTATGGAACATTCTGACAAACATTTATTTATTTATTCATTTATTATTTATTCATTAATCAGGTAAGCGCACTACTCAAGTGTCCCTTTTCAGAGAAGACCTAGGAACACTGTCTAATTAAGTCACTTGTTGAGTTACAGTAGAAGAGTAGACGTGGATGGAATCAAACCCTGTACCCATTAATACAGGAAACATCTTAATATCTCAGAGGCTTTCCTTTTAGCACTAACTGCCAGGCACCATCAAGACGAAACACATTACAGGTGTTGTAGAATGCACACTAGTTTCACATATTCACTGGCTTTGCCTGCTGTTTTTTTTTTTCAAAGTACATGTGATAAAGAAGTTTCCATCAGACCTTTTTCTAAACGTGCTCTCAGATCTGCTTGTCAAATAACAGTTAATATTGTAAGTGAGCCACAATATTTTACACATCCCGTAACTGGAAACATTATTAACTGGCTCATTTTGCTGTCAGGATAGCTTTGTAGTGTAAATTATTTTCTGTTAGCGTAGCTAATTGCTGTTTAAGGTCTATTTACATGTAGTTCTTGTGTGTTAGTGTAAATGTGACCATTTTTCCATGGCTAAAACCCAGATGTGGTTAAGTTGCGCAATTAATGGACATCATTGTTGTGACTTGCTCAGTAATACTATAGGTGAATGCAGATTATAAACATACTTCAACACACTGATGATGTCTTTTTGTTTATTATGATATAGGAAGTTCTGCATTGATGTTTTTGGAGAGGAGGCCTGATATGCACAGTGATTTATTCATTAAAACATTGCATGTGGATCTGAGAGCACACCTGAAAAATGCTTGAATGGAAAGCTTGCCAAGCGCATTATAAAGGACAAAAAATAGTCTTAAGTGGTAGCATGGGGCACAATGGATTAATATTGATGAATTTGTTATAAAATAGAAGAAGTTACTTGATCTGATGAATTAGTTTAAAAGATTTATAAAGCCTACGCTTTGTTTTCAACCATAAGGTAAAATCCTGTGGAAAATAAATATATTTTTACCACTTTCCAGTAAATCATTTTACTATTTTATTGTAATGCATAATATTAAGTTGCTGTGGGCCTTAGATTACTTAAAACAGTCTTGTGTGTTAATGAAAAAGATTTATGTCATGTGTTTACCTTAGGAAAGATTTGTGCTACTGTAAGCCCTGCAATACTCAGCATCTCAATCGATCTGCCTTAAATGCCGTACCAAGTAACTCTAAGCAGCATATGGTGATACTGATTGAAGGAGACCTTTGACCTGTGTCTCCAGTCTCCTTCTCTGCTTTCAGTATCCTTTTCCCATATGCCCCTTAGGTAGTTACAGACAGCATATGGCATCACAACCTCATAAAAGTCTTTAAAATGTAGAAGGGCAAAGGTTCTTTTTATTAGCTGTACCTTCCCTTATGTTTTTGATCAGAGTAGCATTAAACTTACTGGTATTTTTTATCTAACTTTCATTCCCTGGCATTGACGTGATTCATGTGTTTGTAGCCTTTGTACTTTTGTTAAATATTTTACTAATGCTTAAAAGGACCACAGGATACCATGATTGATAAGGGACAAACTCCTTGACCAAGCTGTTTGTTTTTCACCTGTGTTATCACCTGCAGCATATGTGATTTGCAGTTGTCTCCCTGCCTTTCCTGGGGAGTGTAAGCATGTCAAATGTGCATCTTTTCCTGTCAGAATATCACATTCTCAGAGATGTAGTTATCAAAAATCAAATAACTGACTATACAGAGACAGAACCAAACAGCAATCAGCTGTTATTATGTGAATTGCCTTTTTATAAACATTGTCTTGGCTGCTGTCATCTTTAGTAAAAGTGTGCTGTACGAATCCAGTGTTTTATTGTACACAACAGTGCTTCTTTGCATAAATCTCAGTTGTAACCCCCCCCCCTTTAAGTTGGTACATCATCTGCCCTTGTGCCTTACGTACACAACCAGTAAGTTTAATTCTGAGTGTGCACCAGTATGTTTGTCTTCATCTTGCCATGCCTGCATTTCTCTTCTTCTTAACATGGGGGTTCCCAAGGGATCGATGCAGTAATCTATGCAGTGACAGTATACATCACTTTCTGCTAACCCGCACCTCGTCTCAACTGTCCGTAATTTCTCAAAAGGAACAGATTTTTGCCTCATATTTTTAGTCTGTTCCTCATAAAATGTGTGATTTTCTGGCAGATCACGGAGGACTGAAGTCATTTGAGTTTCAGACTACATATCCTTCAAAAAATGCATGCTAGTGCAAACCTTGTTGTTCTAGCAACTTTCAAAGTTTATAAGGGTAATATTTAAAATCTATCCGTGAATTGGAACCTTTATCTTCTCATTATTTTGGCTTTGTACAGAAGTCTTACACTAAGAAATTTGAGAAGTATGTGCTAGTCTCATGTATGCTGTGCTTCCAGCTTGGTTGATAATGTCACTTTCTCACCCATTTGTATGCTGTTTTTCCGTTTGTGTAACTTGTGTTTCTCAGGTCTCTGTTGTATGCACTGCACATTGGTGTTACATGTAAACAGTTTCAAAGGCCACTGTTTATTCTGTACTACACTTCTCGTCTTCCCTCTACCCCCCCCCCCCCCCCCCATACCCCTCAGGCAATGTGCACTTCATTGGAGAGTTTGGTATCATCTTCAAACTTTCTCAATCCTTTCTTGTGTAGTGCCAGCTATAAAAACATCAAAGGGGAAAAGCCCTTCTGGCATCTATACAGGTATGAATGATCATGCAACAGTCATGAACTTTAAATAAGTCAATTTCAGTGCTGTGCTTTGTTTTTTCTGTTTTATATGTCTGTTTCATTTGTTGCCAAACAACTGTTGAACTGTGCTAAAACAGTGAATGTCCCCTTTGCAAACTTATTCCAACAGCGTATTAGAAGAAGACTGGAGTAGTTACAGGTTAGAAAGTGAGCTTTGGCCTTTACAGTTGGGCTACAGTTCATTTTAAGTGTAAAACAAAGAGTCTCTGAGAGTGCCTATGCATTTCCTCAGTTGTTCCTTAATAAGAGGGTAAGGCAGCCAACCCTGTACCACTGTAGTGCTGTCACTATATTCCATATTTATCTTCTACAGTTCTTCACATGATAAACTACCAGACTTCAGAATGTTCTGGTATTTATGTGGAGGAACTGGATATTTAAGCAGTACTCACCATGTGGTCAATGGGTCTGCTAACTTTGCTGCTCAGACATTTAGTGATTTACTGCTAAGCCCTTTGTGCATTGTTCCTTTAATCTGCAGTGCTGATTCACTGTCTGCCTTACAGAACAGCATCTTTTTAGTCATGTTACAGTGACATAGCTTTATGTGCTGTAATAACAATACAGTAATAAATTAATGTGAGTGTATTGTATTGACGAGTTTTACTATGGTGTAGACTGGCTGTGTGAGAAGATTGTACTCCTTTCTTTTGTGTAGTATTTCCCAAGTTTTGCTTACTGTCTTGAAGACAGGCAAACACACACACACTCTGAGACAGATTGTATACAGATGTTCTGTGTCTCTATTATAGATTTAACTACTGTGATCAACTTTGCAGTGTCATAATTGTGGAAAGCCAGATTGTTTAGGTTCCTGATCCAGATGTAGATATTTGTTCAGTTGACGAATTAAAAATTAGTGTCGTCTGGGTGAGCCCTCTAGGGAAAAAGGGTCATTTTTCAAGTGAGTGCCTTAAGAAATGGCAAACAATCAAAGATAATAAAATACAAGTACAAAATGACAAAGTGTCTTGGCTGAGAATTAACCGAATAAGTAGCCAGCACTGTTGACAAATCTTCCTGCTGGCATTACGATTTTAGCTTTTTGCCTCTATGGTTTGTCATCATGTTATGGTAATGTTTCAATGACTAAATATTATTAGTCTTTTTTTTTTGGACTTGGACATATTGAATTGTTTATGTTATGAAGGCTATAAACCAGTCTTCTTACTTGAATTATGACTGCATTTGTGACTGTCTGGAGTTTTCTCCCTAGACAGCCTTCCACCTGACATGGGATGTTTTAGTCAGACATTCCAACCTAGAAGATTATAAATAAATAAATGCATAAAGTAGCGCTGGGTGATATTACTGCAGATGGATAACCAGTGCTGCCCGTAGAAGGTTTAGTGGTCTGTGTAAGGAACAGAAAATTGTCATTCAGCCAAATCCTATGTTACAGAGTAGTAACAGTTAGAGAAAAAAACTTGAACTACACTTTAAACTGTGACACATGCACTCAGATTATGAGTAATAGGAAAGGGCACTTGATTCCACAGATGTGCCCTTGAAGTATGTCCAGGTAACTTGGGGATGTCTGACATGTGCAATTCAGAACAGAGGAAAGTCATCAAAGGAGATCAGTGATGTCTAAAAGGCTGATAACCAAGACTATAAGCCAGCACATAACAGAAGTGATATTTACATGCTAATGTCACTACTTGCTATTTGTTAATGTGTTTTTGTTATGATCGTAAACTACTTTCAGGTAATCACGGTCCCTTCTGATCTAACTCTCCAGTTTACCCTCCTGGACAGGGGAAACCATGGTAAGAGGAAACCCAAGAGGTTAGTCCTCTTTTCTTAAGTTAGCCAATGGACAAGACAGGCCTAGTACATGATGTGGCATAATCATCATCCTTGGAGGTATGCCGCAAAGTTCAGTTTTACATCCCTAAACATCACCCATGTTTCTCATGTATGTGCCACTCAAGCAGAGGGTGCAACTCCAACCCCCACCACATGTGTGCTTCTACACATTTACCTAATGCCAGCCTTAGTATGCAGCACTGCTTTGTAGGTTAGTGTGCAAGTCATAGCCCTGTGCTTCCCTGTGTATATAATGGTCTCCACCAGGTATCATTAGCCACCTCCCTTTAGAGTGGGTTATAGCCCAGGGTAGGTTGTCAGAGGTATAGCTCTGTGGGTCTACTTCAAATAAACAAAAACCCACTTATCTGAAAATAAGAAGACTGAGACAAAAACAATGAATCTTCATTTAAACAACTCCGCACATAACAGACAATTTACCCAGAGAAAGAGGGCAGTCAGACAACATTTGGAAGTTTGCCCTTTTCCCCACTATAGTACGATCACAGAGTTGGTACAATTAGTTAGAGTGTGTGTGTGTGTGTGTGTGTGTGTGTGTGTGTGTGTGTGTGTGTGTGGGGGGGGTAAGGTACCCAGTTGTGTGGGTTCAGAATGCTTTGGTCTGTTTTTTTTTGTGTGTGTTGTCTGACTGCCTCCTTTTCCTGGGTAAATCATCAGTTATGTGAGGAGTCGTTTAAGTGAAGATTCAGTGTTGTCATCTCGGGTAAGTGGGTTTTCATGTATTTGAAGTAGACCCACCCTGTACACCACTGAGCCAACATTTTAAGGATGAATGGCTACTTTCACTTTTTACAAATTTGCAGTGATGCTATTTCCAGGGCACCATGAGACCCAGCAGACTCTCAGTGAAGTTAAAGATAGCCGTATCCATCAAAGAGATGAGAAATTAGCCTGTACATGGTAAGGTGGGCTAAGTAACCATTTGGCTGCGCATTTCTGGTTGATGTCTTCACTTAGGGATAAGCAAGCATGGTACAGCTGATGTTAGTACTGATTGGTTCCTGCCATTCACGATTCAAAGGGTAAAAGAAAAGGAAGTGGCAAAGCTAATCAACAGTTGGGGTATTAATGCAAAATGAATTCCATGTGTTAAAACAGGTTTAAAATGCATGAAGTGGAAGGATCAGGTGTGGTGGGAGCCAAGAAGCATCTCTTGTACTTTTACTAACATTTAGTCAGTATGTGAATATTCATTTGTCGTTCTAGTAAACAGAAGTGATTTTCATTCTAATTCAACTATCAATGCACTTACTTCTGGATAATAAGACAAGATCATCAATGTTCAGATAAACATGTCACAGTAAGATGCATACATCACTAGTAATGACAGAAAAACAGTTCACGTTATCCTTTGCATTCCACCAGTGAGATCGCTGATGGTCATTTGTACATGCTGACTCCCAGCTGCCATTAATGGCATTTCTAACAGATGACAAATTTGATTAAAAAGACAAAAATGTTTATGTTCTCTATGCCAGTGGAGTCGGACTCAGTTAGTTACAGACATCAGGCAGCATGTCCTGAAATCTATTGTTCAGAAAACTGTTAAGTTCTAGGGTAGACCTTTAATCAATAAGTCAGCTTACTTTCCCAACTCTTTACGAAAGGACTAAGACAGGATGTTTAATCACAAGTCATTTTTGTTGGAATGTATGATACTGCAGTAAGTGTCCAAAGGTGACTGGTACCCAAGTATCAAAAATATCAAGCAAGAATTATGTATTAGTGCTTCTCACAGTTAGGTGACAGATACCCAATTATAATGCAGGCATTATGTAGTAGTGCTTCTCACACTTAGCTAACAGATACCCAGGTATCAAGCAGACATTATGTAGTAGTGCTTCTCACAGTTAGGTGACTGGTACCCAGGTATCAAGCAGGAATTTTGTAGTAGTGCTTCTGAAAGTTAGGTGACAGATACCCCGGTATCAAGCAGGCATTGTGTAATACTGCTTCTCACAGTTAGGTGACTTGTACCCAGGTATCAAGCAGAAATTTTGTAGTAGTGCTTCTGACAGTTAGGTGACAGATACCAAGTTATCAAGCAGGAAATTTATAGTAATGCTTCTGACAGTTAGGTGACGGGTACCCAGGTATCAAGCAGGCGTTATGTAGTAGTGCTTCACACAGTTAGGTGACTGGTACCCAGGTATCAAGCAGGCACTATGTAGTAGTGCATCTCACAGATAAGTGACAGGTACCCAGGTATCAAGCAGGAATTATGTAGTAGTGCTTCTCACAGTTAGGTGACTGGTACCCAGGTATCAAGCAGGCATTATGTAGTAGTGCTTCTCACAGTTATGTGACTGGTACCCAGGTATCAAGCAGGCATTATGTAGTAGTGCTTCTCACAGTTAGGTGACTGATACCCAGGTATCAAGCAGGCATTATGTAGTAATGCTTCTCACAGTTAGGTGAATGGTACCCAGGTATCAAGCAGGCATTATGTAGTAGTGCTTCTCACAGTTAGGTGAATGGTACCCAGGTATCAAGCAGGCATTATGTAGTAGTGCTTCTCACAGTTAGGTGACTGGTACCCAGGTATCAAGCAGGCATTATGTAGTAGTGCTTCTCACAGTTAGGTGACTGGCACCCAGGTATCAAGCAGGCGTTATCTAGTAGTGCTTTTCACAGTCAGGTGACTGGTACCCAGGTATCAAGCAGGCATTATATAGTAGTGCTTCTCACAGTTAGGTGACTGGTACCCAGGTATCAAGAAGGCATTATGTACTAGTGCTTCTCACAGTTAGGTGACTAGTACCAGGTATCAAGCAGGCATTGTCTAGTAGTGCTTCTCACAGTTAGGTGACTGGTACCCGGGTATCAAGCAGGTATTGTGTAGTAGTGCTTCTCACAGTTAGGTGACGGGTACCCAGATATCAAGCAGTCATTATGTAGAAGTGCTTCTCAGAGTTAGGTGACTCTTACCCAGGTATCTAGCAGGCATTGTGTAGAAGTGCTTCTCACAGTTAGGTGACTGGTACCCAGGTATCAAGCAGGCAGTGTGTAGTGCTTCTCATAGTTAGGAAACTGGTACCCAGGTATCAAGCAGGCATTGTGTAGTAGTACTTCTCACAGTTAGGTAACTGGTACCCAGGTATCAAGCAGGCATTGTGTAGCAGAGCTTCTCACATTTAGGTGACTGGTACCAGGTATCAGGCAGGCATTATGTAGTAGTCCTTCTCACAGTTAGGTGATGAGTAGCCAGGTATCAAGCAGACATTATGCAGTAGTGCTTCACACAGTTAGGTGACGGATACCCAGGTATCAAGCAGGGATTGTTTAGTAGTGCTTCTCACAGTTAGGTGACTGGTACCCAGGTATCAAGAAGGCATTGTGTAGTAGTGCTTCTCGCAGTTAGGTGACTGGTACTCGGGTATCAAGCAGGTATTATGTAGTAGTGCTTCTCACAGTTTGGTGACTGGTACCCAGGTATCAAGCAGGAAATTTGTAGTAAAGCTTCTGACAGTTAGGTCACCCTACCCAGGTATCAAGCAGGCATTCTGTAGTAGTGCTTCTCACAATTGGGTGACTGGTACCCAGGTATCAAGCAGGCATTATGTAGTAGTTCTTCTCACAGTTAGGTGACTGGTACCCAGGTATCAAGCAGGCATTATGTAGTAGTGCTTCTCACAGTTAGGTGATGGGTACGCAGGTATCAAGCAGGCATTATGTAGTAGTGCTTCTCACAGTTAGGTGATGGGTACACAGGTATCAAGCAGGCATTATGTAGTAGTGCTTCTCAAAGTTAGGTGACCGGTACCCATGTATCAAGCAGGCATTATGTAGTAGTGCTTCTCTCAGTTAGGTGACTGGTACCCAGGTATCAAGCAGGCTTTATGTAGTAGTGCTTTTCACAGTCAACTGAATGGTACCAGGTATCAAGCAGGCATTATGTAGTAGTGCTTCTCACAGTTAGATGACTGGTACCCAGGTATCAACCAAGGCATTATGTAGTAGTGCTTCTCACAGTTAGGTGACTGGTACCCAGGAATCAAGCAGGTAGTTCATAGTAGTGCTCCTCACAGTGAGGTGACTAGTACCCAGGTATCAAGCAGGGATTTTGTAATAGTGCCTCTGACAATTAGTTGACTGGTACCCAGGTATCAAGCTGGCATTGTGTAGTAGTGCTTCACACAGTTGTGTGACAGGTACCCAGGTATCAAGCAGGTATTATGTAGTAGTGCTAATCAAATTAGGTGACTGGTACCCAGGGATCAAGCAGGCGTTTTGTAGTAGTGCTTCTCACAGTTAGGAAACTGGTACCCACGCATCAAGCAGTCGCTATATATAGGTGCTTCTCAGTGTTAAGTGACTGGTACCCAGTTGTTAAGCCGGCATTGTGTAGTAGTGCATCTCACAGTTAGGCGACTGGTACCCAGGTATCAAGCAGGCATGGTCTAGTAGTGCTTCTCACAATTAGGTGACTGGTACACAGGTATCAAACAGGCGTTGTGTCGTACTGCTTCTCACAGTTAGGTGACTGGTACCCAGGTATCAAGCAGGCATTGTGCAGTACTGCTTCTCACAATTAGGTGACTGGTACCCAGATAGCAAGCAAGCATTATGTACTAGTGCTTATCACAGTTCGGTAACTGGTACCTAGGTATCAAGCAGGCATTATGTAGTAGTGCTTCTCACAGTTAGGTGACTGGTACCCAGGTATCAAGCAGGAATTTTGTAGTAGTGCTTCTGACAGTTAGGTGACAGATACCCAGGTATCAAGCAGGCATTGTGTAGTACTGCTTCTCACAGTTAGGTGACTGGTACCCAGGTATCAAGCAGGAATTTTGTAGTAGTGCTTCTGAAAGTTAGGTGACAGATACCAAGGTATCAAGCAGGCATTGTGTAATAGTGCTTCTCACAGTAAGGTGACTTGTACCCAGGTATCAAGCAGAAAATTTGTAGTAGTGCTTCTGACAGTTAGGTGACAGATACCTAGTTATCAAGCAGGAAATTTGTAGTAATGCCTCTGACAGTTAGGTGACGGATACCCAGGTATCAAGCAGGCATTATGTAGTAGTGCTTCACACAGTTAGGTGACTGGCACCCAGGTATCAAGCAGGCACTATGTAGTAGTGCTTCTCACAGATAAGTGACAGGTACCCAGGTATCAAGCAGGCATTATGTAGTAGTGCTTCTCACAGTTAGGTGACTGGTACCCAGGTATCAAGCAGGCATTATGTAGTAGTGCTTCTCACAGTTATGTGACTGGTACCCAGGTATCAATCAGGCATTGTGTAGTAGTGCTTCTCACAGTTAGGTGACTGATACCCAGGTATCAAGCAGGCATTATGTAGTAATGTTTCTCACAGTTAGGTGAGTGGTACCCAGGTATCAAGCAGGCATTATGTAGTAGTGCTTCTCACAGTTAGGTGAATGGTACCCAGGTATCAAGCAGGCATTATGTAGTAGTGCTTCTCAAAGTAAGGTGACTGGTACCCAGGTATCAAGCAGGCATTATGTAGTAGTGCTTCTCACAGTTAGGTGACTGGTACCCAGGTATCAAGCAGGCGTTATCTAGTAGTGCTTTTCACAGTCAGGTGACCGGTACCCAGGTATCAATCAGGCAATATATAGTAGTGCTTCTCACAGTTAGGTGACTGGTACCCAGGTATCAAGAAGGCATTATGTACTAGTGCTTCTCACAGTTAGGTGGCTAGTACCCAGGTAGAAAGCAGGCATTATGTAGTAGTGATTCTCACAGTTAGGTGACTGGTACCCAGGTCTCAAGCAGGCATTATGTAGTAGTGCTTCCCACAGTTAGGTGACTGGTACCCAGGTATCAAGCAGGCATTGTGTAGTAGTGCTTCTCACAGTTAGGTGACGGGTATCCAGGTATCAAGCAGGCATTGTGTAGTAGTACATCTCACTGTTAGGTGACGTGTACCCAGGTATCAAGCAGGCATTATGTAGTAGTGCTTCTCACAGTTAGGTGACTAGTACCAGGTATCAAGCGGGCATTGTCTAGTAGTGCTTCTCACAGTTAGGTGACTGGTACCCGGGTATCAAGCAGGTATTGTGTAGTAGTGCTTCTCACAGGTAGGTGACGGGTACCCAGATATCAAGCATTCATTATGTAGAAGTGCTTTTCAGAGTTAGGTGACTCTTACCCAGGTATCAAGCAGGCATTGTGTAGAAGTGCTTCTCACAGTTAGGTGACTGGTACCCAGGTATCAAGCAGGCAGTGTGTAGTAGTTCTTCTCATAGTTAGGAAACTGGTACCCAGGTATCAAGCAGGCATTGTGTAGTAGTACTTCTCACAGTTAGGTAACTGGTACCCAGGTATCAAGCAGGCATTGTGTAGCAGAGCTTCTCACAGTTAGGTGACTGGTACCCAGGTATCAGGCAGGCATTATGTAGTAGTGCTTCTCACAGTTAGGTGATGAGTAGCCAGGTATCAAGCAGACATTATGCAGTAGTGCTTCACACAGTTAGGTGAGGGATACCCAGGTATCAAGCAGGGATTGTTTTGTAGTGCTTTTCACAGTTAGGTGACTGGTACCCAGGTATCAAGAAGGCATTGTGTAGTAGTGCTTCTCGCAGTTAGGTGACTGGTACTCGGGTATCAAGCAGGTGTTATGTAGTAGTGCTTCTCACAGTTAGGTGACTGGTACCCAGGTATCAAGCAGGAAATTTGTAGTAAAGCTTCTGACAGTTAGGTGATGGTTACCCAGGTATCAAGGAGGCATTCTGTAGTAGTGCTTCTCACAGTTGGGTGACTGGTACCCATGTATCAAGCAGGCATTATGTAGTTGTTCTTCTCACAGTTAGGTGACTGGTACCCAGGTATCAAGCAGGCATTATGTAGTAGTACTTCTCACAGTTAGGTGATGGGTACGCAGGTATCAAGCAGGCATTATGTAGTAGTGCTTCTCACAGTTAGGTGACTGGTATCCAGGTATCAAGCAGGCATTATGTAGTAGTGTTTCTCAAAGTTAGGTGACTGGTACCCATGTATCAAGCAGGCATTATGTAGTAGTGCTTCTCTCAGTTAGGTGACTGGTACCCAGGTATCAAGCAGGCTTTATGTAGTAGTGCTTTTCACAGTCAACTGAATGGTACCCAGGTATCAAGCAGGCATTATGTAGTAGTGATTCTCACAGTTAGATGACTGGTACCCAGGTCTAAAGCAGGCATGATGTAGTAGTGCTTCTCACAGTTACGTGACTGGTACCCCGGTATCAAGCAGGCATTATGTAGTAGTGCTTCTCACAGTTAGGTGACGCAGGCATTATGTAGTAGTGCTTCTCACAGTTAGGTGACTGATACCCAGGTATCATGCAGGCATTGTGTAGTAGTGCTTCTCACAGTTAAGTAACTGGTACCCAGGTATCAAGCAGGCATTGTGTAGTAGTGCTTCTCACAGTTAGGTGACTGGTACCCCGGTATCAACCAAGGCATTATGTAGTAGTGCTTCTCACAGTTAGGTGACTGGTACCCAGGAATCAAGCAGTTAGTTCGTAGTAGTGCTCTTCACAGTGAGGTGACTGGTACCCAGGTATCAAGCAGGGATTTTGTAATAGTGCTTCTGACAATTAGTTGACTGGTACCCAGGTATCAAGCTGGCATTGTGTAGTAGTCCTTCACACAGTTGTGTGACAGGTACCCAGGTATCAAGGAGGTATTATGTAGTAGTGCTAATCAAAGTTAGATGACAGGTACCCAGGGATCAAGCAGGTGTTTTGTAGTAGTGCTTCTCACAGTTAGGAAAGTGGTACCCACGCATCTAGCAGTCGCTATGTATAGGTGCTTCTCAGTGTTAAGTGACAGGTAACCAGATATTAAGCCGGCATTGTGTAGTAGTGCATCTCACAGTTAGGCGACTGGTACCCAGGTATCAAGCAGGCATGGTCTAGTAGTGCTTCTCACAATTAGGTGACTGGTACACAGGTATCAAACGAGCATTGTGCCGTACTGCTTCTCACAGTTAGGTGACTGGTACCCAGGTATCAAGCAGGCATTGTGCAGTACTGCTTTTCACAATTAGGTGACTGGTACCCAGATAGCAAGCAAGCATTATGTACTAGTGCTTCTCACAGTTCGGTGACTGGTACCTAGGTATCAAGCAGGCATTATGTAGTAGTGCTTCTAACAGTTAGGTGACTGGTACCCAGGTATCAAGCAGGCATTATGTAGTGGTGCTTCTCACAGTTAGGTGACTGGTACCCAGGTATCAAGCAGGCATTATGTAGTAGTGCTTCTCACAGTTAGGTGACTGGTACCCAGGTATCAAGCAGGCATCGTGTAGTAGTGCTTCTCATAGTTAGGTGACTGGTACCCAGGTATCAAGCAGGCATTGCGTAGTAGTGCTTCTCACAGTTAGGAGACGGGTATGCAGGTATCAAGCAGACATTATGTAGTAGTGCTTCTCACAGTTAGGAAACCAGTACCCAGGTATCAAGCAAGCATTGTGTTGTAGTGCTTCTCACAGTTATATGAATGGTACCAAGAAATCAAGCAGGCATTTTGTAGTAGTCTCCTCACAGTGAGGTGACTGGTACCCAGGTATCAAGCAGGCATTATGTAGTAGTGCTTCTCACAGTTAGGTGGCTGGTATCCAGGGATTAAGCAGGCATTTTGTAGTAGTGCTTCTCACAGTTAGGTGACTGGTACCCAGGTATCAAGCAGGCATTATGTAGTAGTGCTTCTCACAGTTAGATGACTGGTACCCAGGTATCAACCAGGCTTTATGTAGTAGTGCTTCTCTCAGTTTGGTGACTGGTACCCAGGTATTAAGCAGGCATTTTGTAGTAGTGCTTCTCACAGTTAGGTGATGGGTACCCAGGTATCAGACAGGCATTTTGTAGTAGTGCTTCTCACAGTTACGTGACTGGTACCCAGGTATCAAGCAGGCATTGTGTAGTAGTGCTTTTCACAGTTAGGTGACTGGTACCCAGGTATCAAGCAGGCTTTATGTAGTAGTCCTTCTCACAGTTAGGTGACTGGTACCCAGATATCCAGCAGGCATTGTGTAGTAGAGCTTCTCACAGTTAGGTGACTGGTACACAGGTATCAAGCAGGCATTGTGTAGTAATGCTTGTCACAGTTAGGTGACTGGTACCCAGGTATCAAGCAGGCGTTGTGTAATAGTGCTTCTCACGGTTAGGTGACTGGTAGCCAGGTATCAAGCAGGCATTGTGTATTAGTTCTTCTCACAGTTAATTGACTCATACCCAGGTATCATGCAGGCATTGTATAGTAGTACTTCTCACAGTTAGGTGACTGGTACCCAGATATCAAGCAAGCATTGTGTAGTAGTGCTCCTCACATTTAGGTGACTGGTACCAAGCTATCAAGCAGGCATTATGTAGTATTGCTTCTCACAGTGCGGTGGCTGATAACCAGGTATCAAGCAGGCATTGTGTAGTAGTGCTTCTCACAGTTACGTGACGGGTACCCGGATATCAAGCAGGCATTATGTAGTATTGCTTCTCACATTTAGGTGACTGGTACCCAGGTATCAAGAAGGCATTATGTAGTAGTGCTTCTCACAGTTAGGTGAATGATACCCAGGTATCAAGCAGGCATTATGTAGTAGTGATTCTCACAGTTAGTTGACTGGTACCCAGGTATCAAGCAGGCATTGTGTAGTAGTGCTTCTCCCAGTTAGCTAACGGGTACCCATGTATCAAGCAGGCATTATGTAGTAGTGCTTCCCACAGTTAGATGACTGTGACCCAGTTATCAAGTAGGCATTGTGTACTAGTGCTTCTCACAGTTAGGTGACATGAACCCAGGTATCAACCAGGCATTGTGTAGTAGTGCTTATCACAGTAAGGTGACTGGTACCCATGTATCAAGCAGGCATTGTGTAGTAGTGCTTCTCACAGTTAGGTGACTGGTACCCCGGTATCAAGCAGGCATTGTGTAATAGTGCTTCTCACAGTTAGGTGACTGGTACCCATGTATCAACCAGGCATTATGTATAGTGCTTCTCACAGATAGGTGACTGGTACCCAGGAATAAAGCAGGCATTTTGTAGTAGTGCTCCACACAGTGAGGTGACTGGTACCCAGGTATCAAGCAGGCAATATGTAGTAGTGCTTCTCACTGTTAGGTGACTGGTTCCTAGGTATAAAGTAGGCATTATTTAGTAGTGCTTCACACAGTTAGGTGACTGGTACCCAGGTATCAAGCAGGCAATATGTAGTAGTGCTTCTCACAGTTAGGTGACTGGTTCCCAGCTATAAAGTAGGCATTATGTAGTAGTGCTTCTCACAGTTAGATGAGGTGACTGTTACCCAGGTATCAAGCAGGGATTGTTTAGTAGTGCTTCTCACAGTTAGGTGACGGGTACCCAGGTGTCAAGCAGGCATTATGTAGTACTGCTTCTCACAGTTAGGTGACTGGTACCCAGGTATCAAGCAGGCATTGTGTAGTAGTTCTTGTCACATTTAGGTGACTGGTACCCAGCAATCAAGCAGGCATTATGTAGTAGTACCTCTCACAGTTAGGTAATGGGTACCCATGTATCAAGCAGGCACTGTGCAGTAGTCTTTCTCACAGTTAGGTGACTGGTACCCAGGTATCAAGCAGGAAATTTGTAGTAAAGCTTCTGACAGTTAGGCGATGGTTACCCAGGTATCAAGGAGGCATTCTGTAGTAGTGCTTCTCACAGTTGGGTGACTGGTACCCATGTATCAAGCAGGCATTATGTAGTTGTTCTTCTCACAGTTAGGTGACTGGTACCCAGGTATCAAGCAGGCATTATGTAGTAGTGCTTCTCACAGTTAGGTGACGGGTACCCTGGTATCAAGCAGGCATTATGTAGTAGTGCTTCTCACAGTTAGGTGATGGGTACGCAGGTATCAAGCAGGCATTATGTAGTAGTGCTTCTCACAGTTAGGTGACTGGTATCCAGGTATCAAGCAGGCATTATGTAGTAGTGTTTCTCAAAGTTAGGTGACTGGTACCCATGTATCAAGCAGGCATTATGTAGTAGTGCTTCTCTCAGTTAGGCGACTGGTACCCAGGTATCAAGCAGGCTTTATGTAGTAGTGCTTTTCACAGTCAACTGAATGGTACCCAGGTATCAAGCAGGCATTATGCAGTAGTGATTCTCACAGTTAGATGACTGGTACCCAGGTCTAAAGCAGGCATGATGTAGTAGTGCTTCTCACAGTTACGTGACTGGTACCCCGGTATCAAGCAGGCATTATGTAGTAGTGCTTCTCACAGTTAGGTGACTGGTACCCAGATATCACGCAGGCATTATGTAGTAGTGCTTCTCACAGTTAGGTGACTGATACCCAGGTATCATGCAGGCATTGTGTAGTAGTGCTTCTCACAGTTAAGTAACTGGTACCCAGGTATCAAGCAGGCATTGTGTAGTAGTGCTTCTCACAGTTAGGTGACTGGTACCCCGGTATCAACCAAGGCATTATGTAGTAGTGCTTCTCACAGTTAGGTGACTGGTACCCAGGAATCAAGCAGTTAGTTCGTAGTAGTGCTCTTCACAGTGAGGTGACTGGTACCCAGGTATCAAGCAGGGATTTTGTAATAGTGCTTCTGACAATTAGTTGACTGGTACCCAGGTATCAAGCTGGCATTGTGTAGTAGTCCTTCACACAGTTGTGTGACAGGTACCCAGGTATCAAGGAGGTATTATGTAGTAGTGCTAATCAAAGTTCGATGACTGGTACCCAGGGATCAAGCAGGTGTTTTGTAGTAGTGCTTCTCACAGTTAGGAAAGTGGTACCCACGCATCTAGCAGTCGCTATGTATAGGTGCTTCTCAGTGTTAAGTGACAGGTAACCAGATATTAAGCCGGCATTGTGTAGTAGTGCATCTCACAGTTAGGCGACTGGTACCCAGGTATCAAGCAGGCATGGTCTAGTAGTGCTTCTCACAATTAGGTGACTGGTACACAGGTATCAAACGAGCATTGTGCCGTACTGCTTCTCACAGTTAGGTGACTGGTACCCAGGTATCAAGCAGGCATTGTGCAGTACTGCTTTTCACAATTAGGTGACTGGTACCCAGATAGCAAGCAAGCATTATGTACTAGTGCTTCTCACAGTTCGGTGACTGGTACCTAGGTATCAAGCAGGCATTATGTAGTAGTGCTTCTAACAGTTAGGTGACTGGTACCCAGGTATCAAGCAGGCATTATGTAGTGGTGCTTCTCACAGTTAGGTGACTGGTACCCAGGTATCAAGCAGGCATTATGTAGTAGTGCTTCTCACAGTTAGGTGACTGGTACCCAGGTATCAAGCAGGCATCGTGTAGTAGTGCTTCTCATAGTTAGGTGACTGGTACCCAGGTATCAAGCAGGCATTGCGTAGTAGTGCTTCTCACAGTTAGGAGATGGGTATGCAGGTATCAAGCAGACATTATGTAGTAGTGCTTCTCACAGTTAGGAAACTGGTACCCAGGTATCAAGCAAGCATTGTGTTGTAGTGCTTCTCACAGTTATGTGAATGGTACCAAGAAATCAAGCAGGCATTTTGTAGTAGTCTCCTCACAGTGAGGTGACTGGTACCCAGGTATCAAGCCGGCATTATGTAGTAGTGCTTCTCACAGTTAGGTGGCTGGTATCCAGGGATTAAGCAGGCATTTTGTAGTAGTGCTTCTCACAGTTAGGTGACTGGTACCCAGGTATCAAGCAGGCATTATGTAGTAGTGCTTCTCACAGTTAGATGACTGGTACCCAGGTATCAACCAGGCTTTATGTAGTAGTGCTTCTCTCAGTTTGGTGACTGGTACCCATGTATTAAGCAGGCATTTTGTAGTAGTGCTTCTCACAGTTAGGTGATGGGTACCCAGGTATCAAACAGGCATTTTGTAGTAGTGCTTCTCACAGTTACGTGACTGGTACCCAGGTATCAAGCAGGCATTGTGTAGTAGTGCTTATCACAGTTAGGTGACTGGTACCCAGGTATCAAGCAGGCTTTATGTAGTATTCCTTCTCACAGTTAGGTGACTGGTACCCAGATATCCAGCAGGCATTGTGTAGTAGAGCTTCTCACAGTTAGGTGACTGGTACACAGGTATCAAGCAGGCATTGTGTAGTAATGCTTGTCACAGTTAGGTGACTGGTACCCAGGTATCAAGCAGGCGTTGTGTAATAGTGCTTCTCACGGTTAGGTGACTGGTAGCCAGGTATCAAGCAGGCATTGTGTATTAGTTCTTCTCACAGTTAATTAACTCATACCCAGGTATCATGCAGGCATTGTATAGTAGTACTTCTCACAGTTAGGTGACTGGTATCCAGATATCAAGCAAGCATTGTGTAGTAGTGCTCCTCACATTTAGGTGACTGGTACCAAGCTATCAAGCAGGCATTATGTAGTATTGCTTCTCACAGTGCGGTGGCTGGTAACCAGGTATCAAGCAGGCATTGTGTAGTAGTGCTTCTCACAGTTACGTGACGGGTACCCGGATATCAAGCAGGCATTATGTAGTATTGCTTCTCACATTTAGGTGACTGGTACCCAGGTATCAAGAAGGCATTATGTAGTAGTGCTTCTCACAGTTAGGTGAATGATACCCAGGTATCAAGCAGGCATTATGTAGTAGTGATTCTCACAGTTAGTTGACTGGTACCCAGGTATCAAGCAGGCATTGTGTAGTAGTGCTTCTCCCAGTTAGCTAACGGGTACCCATGTATCAAGCAGGCATTATGTAGTAGTGCTTCCCACAGTTAGATGACTGTGACCCAGTTATCAAGTAGGCATTGTGTACTAGTGCTTCTCACAGTTAGGTGACATGAACCCAGGTATCAACCAGGCATTGTGTAGTAGTGCTTATCACAGTAAGGTGACTGGTACCCATGTATCAAGCAGGCATTGTGTAGTAGTGCTTCTCACAGTTAGGTGACTGGTACCCCGGTATCAAGCAGGCATTGTGTAATAGTGCTTCTCACAGTTAGGTGACTGGTACCCATGTATCAACCAGGCATTATGTATAGTGCTTCTCACAGATAGGTGACTGGTACCCAGGAATAAAGCAGGCATTTTGTAGTAGTGCTCCACACAGTGAGGTGACTGGTACCCAGGTATCAAGCAGGCAATATGTAGTAGTGCTTCTCACTGTTAGGTGACTGGTTCCTAGGTATAAAGTAGGCATTATTTAGTAGTGCTTCACACAGTTAGGTGACTGGTACCCAGGTATCAAGCAGGCAATATGTAGTAGTGCTTCTCACAGTTAGGTGACTGGTTCCCAGCTATAAAGTAGGCATTATGTAGTAGTGCTTCTCACAGTTAGATGAGGTGACTGTTACCCAGGTATCAAGCAGGGATTGTTTAGTAGTGCTTCTCACAGTTAGGTGACGGGTACCCAGGTGTCAAGCAGGCATTATTTAGTACTGCTTCTCACAGTTAGGTGACTGGTACCCAGGTATCAAGCAGGCATTGTGTAGTAGTTCTTGTCACATTTAGGTGACTGGTACCCAGCTATCAAGCAGGCATTATGTAGTAGTGCCTCTCACAGTTAGGTAATGGGTACCTATGTATCAAGCAGGCACTGTGCAGTAGTCTTTCTCACAGTTAGGTGACAGGTACCCAGGTATGAAGCAGGCATTGTCTAGTAGTGCTTCTCACAGTTAGGTGACTGGTACCCAGGTGTCAAGCAGGGATAGTCTAGTAGTGCTTCTCACAGTTAGGTGACTGGTACCCAGGTATCAACAGTTAGGTGACTGGTACCCAGGTATCAAGCAGGCATTGTGTATTAGTTCTTCTCTCAGTTAATTGACTCGCACCCAGGTATCATACAGGCATTGTGTAGTAGTGTTTCTCACAGTTAGGTGACTAGTACCCAGATATCAAGCAGGCATTGTGTAGTAGTGCTTCTCATAGTTAGGTGATGGGTACCCATCTATCAAGCAGACATTGTGCAGTAGTGCTTCTCACAGTTAAGTGACAGGTACCCAGGTATCAAGCAGGCAATGTCTAGTAGTGCTTCTCACAGTTAGGGGACTGATACCCAGGTATCAAGCAGGCATTATGTAGTAGTGATTCTCACAGTTAGGTGACTGGTACCCAGGTATCTAGCAGGGATTGTGTAGTATTGCTTTTCACAGTTAGGTGACTGGTACCCAGGTATCAAGCAGGGACTGTGTAGTAGTGCTTCTCACAATTAGGTGACTGGTACCCAGGTATCAATAAAGCATTATCTAGTAGTGTTTCTCACAGTTAGGTGACTGGTACCCAGGTATCAAGCAGGAATTGTGTAATAATGGTTCTCATAGTTAGTTGATGGATCCCCAGGTATCAAGCAGGCATTGTGTAGTACTGCTTTTCACAGTCAGGTGACTGGTGCCCAGGTATCAGGCACGCATTGTGTAGTAGTGCTTCTCACGGTTAGGTGACTGGTACCCAGGTATTAAGCAGGGATTGTGTTGTAGTGATTCTCCCAGTTAGGTGACAGGTACCCAGGTATCAAGCAGGCATTCTTTAGTAGTGCTCCTCACAGTTAGGTGACTGGTACCCAGGTATCATGCAGGCATTATGTGTAGTGCTTCTCACAGTTAGATTACTGGTTCCCAGGTATCAAGCAGGGATTGTGTAGTAGTGCTTCTCACAGTTAGGTGACTGGTGCCCAGGTATCAAGCAGGGATTTTGTATTAGTGCTTCTCACAGTTAGGTGACTGGTGCCCAGGTATCAAGCAGGCATTATGTAGTAGTCCTTCTCACCATTAGGTGACTGGTACCCAGGTATCTAGCAGGCATTATGTAGTAGTGCTTCTCACAGTCATATTTGTTTTCTTCCTTTTTGCAGGAGGCTGCAGGATGTGATTGTTCAAAGTGTAAAGAAGCATAAAATAACTGAGCTTTCTAAATTCAGATCACACATCTTGTCTGGCCTGCTGATTCTAAGTTTCTATGTGTTGGTGTGGAAATGGGAATTAAAATAACAGATTGTAATGTTCATAATGATGAGTACCATGAAAATGAATATGAAAATAAGTGTAAAGAATATATACTTGAGAATGATAGCTTAGATAATTGATAGTCTATCGATGTTAAATGTGTGAAACATTGAGCCAGGATGATGATAATGGGAAAGGCGAGAAAGATAGCAACATAAAGTGAGTCATTACTGGAGTCAGAAAGCTGCAATCAAAAGATGTTGCAGGAGTGAGGAAAAGGTAACTTAAAACTTGCTGCAGTTAATGAAAGCAACAGTAAAAATCATGCTAGAAGATTTTTGATCATGAAATGATATCAAGAATAGACAGTTAATATTTTATATTTAGAAGACATAAGATTTACTGAGCAGAGGGCAAGATGAAAAGATTGAGAAAATATGGAGAAGTGAGATGTTATGGAGCTGTGAGAAAGATTTATGATGAGGAATTGTTATATTGTTTCAAAACAAGGATTTGCTACTGTTTTATATAATTGTAGCCACATTTGAGAAGTGTGTAGTCTGTTATATCAGGTATAAAAAGATAGTATGAAGAATACCTGTCATGTATAGGTACACACGCATGAGACAAAGATGGATAAGGTTTGAATAAGCTAAAATGTTTGTTATTGTTAAACTGGATATGGTTGTAATTTAAGGAGGGTAACAGGTAAAATAAGGATGTTTCTCCTTGTAGGCAGATGATTAAATGTGAGTAGTCATATATAAGAAAAGAATGAAACTATACATATATGGGAAGTAAGTTAAAAACTGAAACTGATTTCATTTTTATATCTGAAGGTTTAAAGAGGGTATAAGGGGAAACAAAAGAGGTATTCTTTACAGCTTATTGTGTTATATTGGTGGCAGCAGGTGGTAAAGAAGGGTATACTCAAAAGGAAAAGGAATACAAAAGACTTTTGGATGATGTACTCAACAGGTCCACAGGTGTCTACTAAGCTAATGGCCCTGGAGCCTTTACAAGCCTAGCCCATAGAAGTGCCCTGACATCGTGCTGCCCGAAGTTAGTTCACCGTGCCTCCATCAAGTAGAGCCACTAGAGTGATTCCCAGGGTGTACTTTCTATTACCCATCCAGTCATCAAGATTTCTCTTGAAGAGGGACAGCGAGGTGCTCTGCTTGGCATGTATGGGAAGTCTATTCCATAGCAAGGGCAATCTCTGAATTATGCACCTGTGCCTCCAGCATTTTCTGTTGATTGTGGTAATGAGGTTGAGGTCTCTGGAGCATGTGGTGTGGAGGGTTTGAGATTTCTTTAGATGTAGCATTTCTAACAGAGCTGGGTCAGACATGGCTTTGTAAGTCAAGCAGAGATCGTCTCTAAGTAGGCGATATGAGACAGAGAATAGCTGGAGTTTTTTGAGTCTGTCCGTGTAGGACATGTGTTTAAGGCCTAGAATCCTCTTTGTCGGGTACTTTTGTGGCCTTTGCAGCTGTTGCATGTTTCCAGTGAGGTATATGCCAAATGGGGCATTATACTCAATGATTGGCCTAATGAGGGAAGAGTAGAGAGGAATGATGACCTCTTTCTTCCTGGATGCAAAACCCTTGGTAATGAGATGTGCCACATAGAAGGACTTTCTGACAGAGTGCCAGTGTGGTGGTTGAAGGATAGGTTGCTGTCAGCCTGTGTCCCTAGATCTCTTATAATGCCTTCAGTGTTCAGTGGGTTCCCATCTGTGTGGTAATTAGTGGGAACTGGGTTTTTCCCAAAGGGGATGATGACGCATTTTTTGGCATTAAGCTTAAGGCCATAGTTTCAACACCAGTCATTGGCCTCAGTGAAGCCTTTCACTTGGGGAGTTAATAATGGCTCCCTGATTGCAGTCATCTGCGAACTTGGTCAGCCAGAGTCCCTCTCTGTTGGCCTGGACCGATCCCTGTGGGACTCCACTTTTGACTGGTTGGCAGTCTGACTTGGAGTTCAGTACTTTCACACTGTGGGTTC
Organism: Protopterus annectens; assembly: GCF_019279795.1. Lineage (NCBI taxonomy): Eukaryota > Metazoa > Chordata > Ceratodontiformes > Protopteridae > Protopterus > Protopterus annectens. Next base: position 90,975,282 of record NC_056739.1, on the reverse strand, counting down.
TATCTGTGAGCCACTTTGCAACCCACCTAGTGATATAGGGGTTGATGCCTAGTTTGGTGAGTTTCAATAATTTCTGAGTGGGGAATGGTATCAAAGGCCTTGGCCAGATCAAGGTAGGCTGTTTGAACTGCCTTGCCCTCATCCACAGCTCTGGTGACTGACTCAAAGAAGTCAACCAGGATGAGCAGGCGTGATCTACCCTTCACAAAACCAGATTGCGTGGGATCTAGAGTTTGGAGATTCCCTATGTCCTTGTTAATTAGGTTTATGATGATGCACTCCATAGCCTTACATATCAGACTCGTCAGACTAATGGGGCGATAATCCACAGGGTATGTAGTCGCTCCCCCTTTATGGAGTCGGATGACTGAAGCCGTTCACCATTCGGTAGGGACAAAGCCTGAGGTGAGACTGTGATTGAACAGGGCACACATATGTGGTGCCAGTTCACTTTGTAGTTCATGTAGAACACATCCAGGGATATTATCAGGTCCCATGGAAGCTGTATTCTTGGCCTTGGACAATGCAGCTTTAAGCTGTGCTGCATTAATGCTGGGTGCCTGGTATTCTTCTGGTATTGTGATTGTTGCTATAGTGGGGGAGAGAGGGGTAAAGTTGGCACTGAATCTGTCAGCCAGTATGTTGGCAAAATCTGTTGGTTCAGTATAGGAGGTACCATTTTGCAGTAACTCGGAGCAAACTTGGATATTGCCGTGGAGATTCTTGGTATAACTATAGAAGGCTTTGTGGTTGTTTTTAGTATCTGCTGCAATTCTGCCTTCATAGCTAGCTCTTTAGAGGTTTTTATTAAATACACTCTAACAGTATAGTGTATTTAACAGTTTTGATGAGAGATCTCAACTTTTTGTTGAGGCTAATAAGGGAGTTTTTCCAGTCTTGGGACTTCACCTTTTAATGCAACAGTTTCTTCCTTTTGTTGTAGAGTTTAATAATGGCAGGGGGCCACCACATTGGCTTCCTTTTTTTGGATGAGAGCATCTTGGCTCTGTTGGGTATGGCTAGTTCCATGCATTTATGTACATGTTTGTACAGTACATTAGTGTATGATTTGGCAGTCATGGATCTATTTTCCATTGACATGGGTGACGTGAAGTTAGCCACCTCTTTTTTTAGGGGCCCAAGTCAGCTTTAGAGAAGTTTTTCATGGTGGTTACTTTTGCGGGGGGTGTGGGTGAGATGTGGATTTCCATGGTGATTAGTTTGTGGTCGAATTTAACCAGGGAGGAATTGATTATTGGTGTAGAGCAATGGTTGCCCATGTTAGTAATAACCAGGTCAAGGATTTTGCTTCCTCTAGTGGGGGTAAGAATAAGCTGGTCCAGGGCATTGGAACTGATGAATTCCAGGAAGCGTTTGGCCAGTGTATTGGTGCATGAGTAGTTTTCCCAGTTGATGGAGGGGTAGTTGAAGTCACCTAGTATGAGAGTGTTGGGTTGGACCCTAATAGTTTCCAGGGTGCTTAGGAATGTGGAGTGAGAGTTCTGGGACATGGTTGGGGACCTATAGCAGGCTATGACCTGAATCGCCGTCTTACCCAATGTTAGTTGTACCTGAAGTATCTCAGATGGTTTATGCTGGGCTACTAGTCTGGAGGTGTGCATATCCTTTATGAATATGGAGACACGACCACCTTTGGAGCTTCGGTCCATGTTCTGGGGCCGAATGGTGTGAAATGAGTTATAGCCTGGTAGCACAGGGGTGCTTTCTGCTGCTTTAAACCAAGTCTCTGTTACAGCACAAATGTCGATGTTCTCCATTTTATGGAGTGCTTCGAGCGAGTGCATTTGAGATTTAGACTTCTAACGTTGAGCACCATGACCCTCAGATTGCATTTATTTATAGCTGTTATGGTGGTAATTTGGTCTTTGGAACATCGCCTAAAAAAGGCACTATAGGGGTGGCTAGAGCCTTAGCCAGTATCCGGAAACCCAGGGGTGACAGATGCATGCCATCCCTGGCAAAGCATCGAGGTCTGTCATTCATGTCATCCCAAGGAGACAGATACTGGATCCCCTTAGAATGACGCCAGAAACTTAGCCAGTTGTTGAAGTCAGTCATTTTCTGCTTGTTCTGCGGTATCATTCTGGGTGAGGGTAGGTTGCTACTTAGGGCTAGGGTCATACCTGCCTGGGCCACATAATCCGAGAGCTCCTCCATGTCTCTTTTCATTTAGTCCAGGAAGGTGCGTATCAGGTTATTCCCACCCGCATGGATAGTGACAGAGTCATACTTGTACTTGTGGAGTGACCTGAGTGCATGTGTTATGTGTCGGATTCTGGCACCTGATAGACAGCTGACTGTTACCTTCTCCTTATTCAACCTAGTGAGTGGGACATTAGTGTGCCTCAGTATTGAGTCACCTGTGATTAGTGTATTGGGCAAGCTGTTTTGCCTTAGGGGCTTAGTTTGAGGGGCACACTGTGTAGTTGAGCTATGTGTCTTGTGGTTTGTGCTGTGTCATGGTCAAGTGCGTTTCTGCCTTGGTGGTCTCTGCTGGTTGGGTAGATTTGTACTGAGACAAAAACATTTAAAGAAGAAATGAGAATATTATGGAAGGATCAATGGTCAGTTAGAGTATTTTATGAAACATGAACAAAGGTGGATAGTGTACATAAAATATAAATATAAAAAGAGATGTTGAGATGGTAAGGAAAGATTGCTATACCAAACAAATATGGAAACATAAGAATTGTGTTGTTCAGGGAAAAACATCTTTTGCATGGAAAAACAGGATGTAGAAAAGCAAAATATAAGTAGTAATGGTAAGCTGTGCTCCCAAAAAACAGTCAAATATGTAACTGACTGGGTGGTCTCCACTTCCTTATATACCCTGTCTTTTATCGTAACTGACTGGGTGGTCTCCACTTCCTTATATACCCTGTCTTTTATTGTAAAACTCTCTAACCTATGATTCCACTTCATCTAGTATAGCTCTTTCCTTACAAAATATTTTTCTTCTTTGCTAATTACAAATTACATTTTTCCTTCATCTTTTTAACTTTTCCTCATAAAAACAAAAACACATCCTATTTTTCATGTAAAAACAACCAAAGGAAGCAACAGGCCACGGCTGTAAAAAAAATAAAGGTAATTTATTCCACACAAGACAAAGGTGAGCGCTTTCGTAGACTAAGCCACTTCATCAGACAATAAAAACAGAACAAAGCCCCCATTTTATACCGTTTCAGAACAACTCAATTGATAAAATCCCCACCTTCATTTAAAGGCACACAACATAAAATTACCAGTCTCAAAAGATTCACTGTGAATTCACACAATCTACAGCCGTGGCCTGTTGTTTTTACATGGAAAATAGGATGTGTTGTTGTTTTTATGAGGAAAAGTTAAAAAGATGAAGGAAAAATGTAATTAGCAAAGAACAAAATGTTTGTAAGGAAAGAGCTAAACTAGTTAAAGTGGAATCATAGGTTAGAGAGTTTTACAATAAAAGACAGGGTATATAAGGAAATGTGAACCAAGTGCAAACATTGTGGGAAGCACGTGTGTATGTGTGTGTGTTTGTATAATACATAGTTGCATTCTATGAGTACAAATACTTATATGAATGAAAACATTTTAGTGATGATAAAAAAGCGCATGCTCATATGAGTGCACATTCTTTTTAATGGTGATTTTTTCAGCAGCTTTTTATATAAGATTGCTTTGCAGCAGCGTATGGAAATTTGGCCTTAACCTGCTGTTGTGCAATCTCGAGCCAGTATGTGTATATATATATATATATATATATATATATATATATATATATATATATATATATATATATATATATATATATATATATATATATATATATATGGATTCCTATTACAAGAACGAAAGTTCACTACTTCGAACTTGTAATAGGCAGCCTCACTTCTGCAAAAGTTCACTTTAACGAAAGGGAACTTTTGCGCAAGTGCACTTCACCGAAAACACCGCAGCACAGTGGAGAACATAAAAAAACAAGCTATGTCCTCCACTATGGTGCGATAGTCACGGACCTTAGGGTTAGAGCATGGGTTAGGGTAAGGGGATAGTTAGTAAAGCTATCCCCTTACCCTAAACCATGCCCTAACCCTAAGGTTCGTGACTATCTCACCATAGTGGAGGACATTGCTATGTCCTTCACTATGCTGCAGTCATCATGGACCTTAGGGTTAGGGCATGGGTCATGGTAACCCCCTTACTATGACCCATGCCCTAACCCTAAGGTCTGTGAGTACTGCACGGAAGTTCAGTACAACACCCGTTCAATGTACTGAACTTCGCATAAGTGCACTTTCGATTAAGTGCACTTTTGCTGCAGTGAGCATTCCATGCACTATTTCGAATTAGTGAAAATTCGATCTAGTGTATGGAACCCATATATATATATATATATATATATATATATATATATATATATATCTATATATATATATATATATATATACATACATACATATATATAATAGGCAGTGGTTGTGGAGGGTGCAAGGGGGCTTGTCCCCTGAAAAAAACATTAGTTTTAATTTGTCCAGAAATCAGTCATTTTAGACCCACTCAAAAATGATTACTCTTTTTAAGTCATTCATACTTTTGAGCCTTCGATATTTCATGACAGTCATATATATGTGTGTGTGTGCGCACTTGTGTACACACATATATGTGTGTGTGTGTATGTGTGTGCATGTGTGTGTGTGTGTGTGTGTGTGTGTGTGTATATGTATGTATATCTATATATATATATATATATATATATATATATATATGTATATATACATATGTATATATATATATATATATATATATATATACATATGTATATATATGTCCAAAGACAGTGTATACACAGTTACTACTCCTGCTCACCTAATATTTTGCCACTTTGTTTCAGCTGATACAATGTCCCAGTTGATGACATCTATAAGGGACCGACACAGCATCACTTAACAGCAGAATAACGCTTGCCTTTGCACAAACCAGAAATATATTTGAACATGAGTTTGATCTGCTGAAGCTACAGATCCGCTCCCTTCAAACATATGGGTGTTGTGCAGTATACGCCTGCCAGTGCTTGCAAGATGTTCATAGCTTGCTGCATATTTTATAACACAATCACCAGGAAACATGCAGATCAGCCATCTGTGCAGGGAATGTTCAACCACTACAGCCACCTCTGTTACAGTCAGTACACCACCATCAAGCGGCACTGACAGTGAACCCCCACTACAGCCACCTCTGTTACAGTCAGTACACCACCATCAAGCGGCACTGACAGTGAACCCCCACTACAGCCACCTCTGTTACAGTCAGTACACCGCCATCATCATGCAGCACTGACGGTGAAACCCCACTATAGCCACCTCTGTTACAGTCAGTATACCACCATCATGCAGCACTGACAGTGAAACCCCACTACAGCCACCTGTGTTAGTCAGTACACCACCATCATGCAGCACTAAGAGTGAAGCCACACTTAAGCCACCTCTGTTGCAGTCAGTACACCTCCATCATGCAGCACTGACAGTGAAGCCCCACTAAAACCACCTCTGTTGCAGTCAGTACACTTCCATCATGCAGCACTGACACTGAACCCCCCCACTGCAGCCACCTCTGTTACAGTCAGTATACCACCATAATGTGGCACTGACAGTGAAACCCCACTACAGCCACCTCTGTTACAATCAGTACACCACCATCATGTAGAACCAACAGTGAAGCAGAGACAGCAGGATGGAGCTGGAACATACATCCCTGGACAGTGGCAGGTGCACTGCATGGCAGTGTGAGCTTAGTCTTGTCACTTAGTGCACCTAAATGGGCCCATTGTGAGCACACAGTGACAGAACAAACATGATGCATGCACTGTTTGTAAAAAGCACTGTGACATGGTCAAGTCATACTGTGCAACAGACATCTCCATGTCCACCATTCGAATAGGAGGATAGAGTGTGTCAAAGCAGTTGTCATCTGTGCAGGTGAAAATGAACACAGCAACACATTGCTGACATCACGATGGGATCGTTTGTCAAGGATTACTCTGTTACACAGTGTCCTCTAATGACAGAGAGGGCGTGGTACTGTAGGACTGCGATTGGGTGAGGGTGGCACTACTTGACCTTATTCTGTGACCTTTGTGCTTGACTGATGACCCCATGACATAAATGTCATGCTAGAAGTAGAACAGGACCTGTACATAGTCCACCTGAATGGTGGTCTGCCCCATGATACTGGCAGTCATTGCCACCCACTGTATAGTGTGGTGAAGAGAAATACCCCTACACTCACAGGAGTCTATTGTGTACCCATTGATTGCATTATGATATGCTCATCTTGGATGTGTAGCCATTAATGACCGCAAACAATTTGGATGGGTCAGTGACTGCAGCATTATCCTTCGCACTGAGATTGACATAGAAGTCATGTGTCCTAGCATGGCCTGTCCCTGGGCTCTGTGGTCTTTTAGCAGAAATAGCTGATACCCTCAGAAGATGCACACCTCATCATGCAGCTCCATTTAGGTACATGTAGCAGCAAGCTGCATCTTGATGATACTCCTGTACATCTGTGGTTTGAAGACTAATAGTGTCCACATACTGTGGGCCATTTTTGTCATGGAACACTGCCAGGATCCCCTGCTAGGCTGCCATATAGTGGGTATGCACACACTGCATGCAGGGCAGTCCTCAGCTATGGCAGCTACTTTGGACAAGTGTTCCTGATATCAACCATGAGGGGGATTCCCCAAATGGGAAGGCTGAGCCCTCAGGTTGTATAGGCTGTAGCTAAGGTGTGGGTGAAGCTACACCTTCACCCTGAGCATTGGGTGAAGGATCACCCAATCAAGAGACAGATACTGCCTGCATGTCATCTGACTGTGTCTTGTCATCATCAGACCTTGCTTAGGTGCTGACATCAGCCTGCTGTCCTGACACAGGCTGTAGCAGTAGTCTGGCCTGTAAATATACAATGCAATACAAAAGAGAGTGAATCTGAATGCACACTCTTTATGTGAAGTTCTGTGTTGTACATGCAAAAAGTGGTACACATTGCACAAATATAGATCAGACATACAACTCCTATGCCATTCCTGTATGCCTGCACACCTGACATATCTTTTGGAAACATATGCAGTAGTATGAGTGGTGTGTAACCCTGCATCACATAGCTACTGTGTAAGCATGTAATATGGTTAGTAACCTGGTGAATTTTCCTCTTAGATGGGAGAAAGTTGGCTACTCCTGGGTCCTGGGTCCACTCCTCCAGCCATGGTACTGTGTCTTCATCATCTCCATTCAGAGACACTAGGAATTCCTCTTTACTGGTTACCTTTTCTGTGGGAAGTGGCCTCTCCAGTGGCTGACCTGTCAACTGCTATGCTGCATGCCTTCTTGTAGGCCGACCTAATCATATTAGCAATGCGGCTTCAACAGTATTGTGTTGTAAAATTCCACATGGACCACTGTCTCTCAGATGTGGTCTCACAGAGGCTAGTGAGCACCCTTCTCACCCTAAAAGACAGTGTACATGGGTCCTGAGTGTCTGTAGCTGAATGTCACTCTCAGCTCAGCTGAAGATGTCTAAACCCTGCCACCCATCCCTTTGGAGGACATGAGGACAGATAGCTGTAGTCTGTTGATTTCTGTGGGTAGTAGGCTACCAGTCAGTAATAGTGGTTTGCCATTGAATTGTATAAAAGTACAGGTGTGCTCAGGGTTATGAACATAGTAGGTGCAACAAATATGCTATGCTGTGTTCATTGGGCGTACCAGTGAATCCTCAGCCTCTTGCCAGGGACAAAGATTTGCATGTGCACAGCTGGGGTGGCTGCCACACAGGGAATCGCAGAAATATAGAGGTAAAGGCTGGACTTCACAAACTGTATGGGTTTAGGACACCTGTATAGTAATTTGGGACAGTGGGATCCTGTGGTACGCTGATGAAATGCACACGGGAGGGCATGTGACAGTAGTAACCACATCACAGGCTTGCCATATGTATGTTGTACTTTCAGGATAATATAAGGACAGGCTTCTATCCCCTACAGAACTGATTTGCAGCCACATATAGTATATATAGGCTGCATTACATATTAATATTTGCACCAGTGCTCAGTTCCAAGGCAAGGGCTCCCACGTACATCACATCAGAGCTATACCTTTTACCCCAGTGCAGAACACTGTATGACTCCTCAGAGCTGTGTCTCCTGAAGGTGATTCTTTTTTACTGTCAGCTGTTTGCTGTTAAATACTGTATAGATGCTGCTCCATTTTTGATGTGCAGTTTTGAATTTGAACTAGTAGGCCATCTGCTTGAACCATAAGTAAATAGTAGTTTGTGTGGCATATATACAAGTAAGGCTAGCTTCCAGATAAATCTGAACTGCTGTTTTTCTGTGAAGCATGCAGGTAACATAATTTGCAACAAGAGTGCACAGCATTCTGCCGATAACATTGTGTAGATATAAATACAACGAAAGAAGCAACAACTCAGGAACCAAATTGATGGAAGGAATATGGAAAACTGCTCGTACAACAGGAATGTAGTCACAAAAGATTTATTAGAAAAAACACAAATCCTGGTTAAGCGCTTTCGACTGTACCCCAGTCTTCATCAGAACAATGAAATACAACAAACATTTGATATATATACACATCCCTTAATTGTATAATAATATAATTGGTGAAAAAGTCCGCCAAAAAAATTAAAGAGACATAACAATTATTCACATGTACTATAAGCTATTCACATGCCTTTGAAACATAATAAATCAAGGAACTAACTACTAAATATGCTACATTAACACTATTATAAAAATGTATATGTGAGAATAAGTGTGTAATAATAATGTATATAAAAAACTATGATTTTATAAAATCTATATAAATATGATTATATGTATGTTAAAAATGCTAATAAGACCAAATACTCCAACTGAGTGTGTGCAAATAATGGATATATCCGACACATATAATAATGCAGACTATATAAACACATTCTATTCACTACTATGCTAACTACATATGTACACAGTTAAAAATAAACACCTATATGCTATTCTAAAGCTAAAAAAGGTGTAATACTGATAAAATCATTAAGACCAGGCGGTCTCGTGGAATCTGTTAAAATTTGCCATTTACTCTCACATTGTGCCAATCTCATTTTCCAATCTCCTCCAAAAGGTGTGTCAATCACCTGATCAATAATAGAAAATAAAAAGCTGTGGTCATCACCCTTCTCTAATATGTGCCTATATAATGCATTTTTAGTATCACGTTTACCTATTTTATAAAGATGTTCATAAATACGCTTTTTCAGCTGCCTCTCTGTCTTACCTATATAATGTGCATTACATTTTATACATACAGCTAAATAGACCACCTGCTTCGTATTACAATTTCCTTTCCTACATTTAATAAAAGTATGACAGATGTCATCCAACTTAATTACCTTGTTCCGGTTGATGTATTTACATTGTTTGCAATTTCCACATTTGGTTGTAACCTTAAATATGTCATTTGCTTGTGTGTTGTAACCAACTCTTTCCAATAACTTTTTCATATTGGGGGCTGTCTTATATACACATCTTGGTTTGGAACCTATTATTTGTTCCATATCCATGACAACTAATGTCTTCCAATGTCTTTCTAAAATTTCCTTAATAATATATGTACTTGGAGTGTACATAAGTATACAAACCCTACCTGATGTATCACTATGCAAGCCCACCTGTTTATCCAATTTGTAACATCCTAATAAGGGTTTGTACTTAATTCCCCATTCGTTCTGTACATATCCAATAACATCCATAACCATCTTTTCAGGATAAGCTCTGCTGATGAACATTTCCCTGATGATGTTAAGTTCACTATCCAAAATCTGTGTATTTGATGACATTCTCGCTGCACGTATGCATTGCCCTTTAATCACATTTTTGAATACATGTGGGGGGTGGTTACTACTGTAATGAACATAGTCATTCGAAAATGTAGGTTTCCTATAAATTCTGGATGTAAAACCTCGTGTATCATGACTCAAAAGTACATCCAAAAATGAAATTTCTTTATAACTATGGTCATAAGTACATTTCAAAAAGTCAACTGTATTGTTTAAATAGAGCATAAATTAATGTAATCTATCCACTGATGCTTTCCACAATATGAAGATGTCATCCAAATATCTGACATATAATACAATGTCTTGAAAAAATACACTCTTAAACACATGTTCGGATTCCCAATCCGCCATCACCAAATTCGCGAAAATGGGAGCACAGGCTGCTCCCATCGCCACTCCCTTAGTCTGTCTAAAGTACTCCCCTTGAAAAGAGATATAGTTGTAATCTAACACTAATGACATCATGTCACAAATTAAACTAACCTTCTCCCATGATAAATCAGAAAACTTTTTTAAACTTCTTTCGAAGTATTCTAAGCCCTCTATCTTCGGAATGCTGGAAAAAAGATCAATGACATCCACTGTCAAATAAATCAAATTTGAACTCCATTTATCAATGGTTATTTCACCCAAAAACCTCCACGAATCCTTAATTATGTGGGGGATGTTGTCATAAACCTTCTTAAGCCACCTGTCGATCAATTTCCCTATGTTGAAGGTTTTGGACCTAGAACCTGACACAATGGGTCGAAAAGGTGGATGTTCAATTGATTTATGTACCTTGGGAATACCTACCATCTTAGACAGCACTGGATGGTCTACTTTCACATAAGACTATGTATCATTGGATATCCTATTATCAATAAGATACTCTTCAATTATGAGGTCTATGCGCTTATGACCAATATTAATTTGGTTCAATGAAATATTCTCATAATTTCCTGAATTATATAAAATATTGTGTATCTCTTGATGATATTCATCAGTGTAAAATATCACAGCTCCACCTCCTTTATCGGGTTTCATTACCCTAATTTCTCTATTATTCAAAATATCAAGTAAACTTTTTCTTTCCATCCATGTTAAATTGTCAGGTGTGGAATTCCCATAGATTTTCATCTTGTTATATGTCCAATATATATCATTGCACACCAATTGCTCAAAATTATATACATGTGGATTGGAAATGGGTATTTAAGTACTTTTTTTAGTGAGATATGTTCCTGCTATGCCCTTAGCCCTTGTATTAGGATCTTTATTTTTATCAAATTGCAATGCCAGATTCAGCTTCCTACAATACTTTTTGACCTCCTTAATGTTATCTATTAAATTCCATCCTCTCATAGGTATAAACTTCATACCTTTACTTAACAGTTTGGCACAAGTATTATCTATCTCAGTTGCAGTATAATTAAAAACTTTAAAACCTTCATATAATATAATTTTAGGTCTTTGTGTATTAGCTTGCGCAACTGCCGTATTCAAATCGTTGGCCTCCACCTCCCCATTATTATTTAAAACAGCCACCATAGGTGAAATACATGTACTAGAAAGGGGGGGGGGCTACCTTGGATGATAGCAGACAAACTTACGTCCTGTGCCATTGTTTTTGTACCTTCCAAGCTGGATAAAATCTTCCCCCCTGAAAATTTTCATCCCTGTATGAATTCTTAGGTTCTTTTCTCTTAGGTGGATATTTTTTGTATACTTCTGGAGCCTTATGGCTCGGCCAAACATAGGCCCTATCGTTCTTATATGCCTCTATATCACGTGTCATTTTCCTATTTTTCCTATCTAATATATTGTGCACATTATTGTCTGCATAGGCATACTGCTTCATATATAACTCTTTCCAACATTCATAGTCCTTATGCTGAATAATAGTGTAATTCATATGTTCTAATTCATCTGCTAATTTAATTAGTTTCTCATCCTGATGTTTGATTAGTAGTTTCGTGTACGCATATCCAAACCCATCAAACAATTCATTAAACTCCTTAACAACATCAGATGTGTAACTAATACCTAATGGTAATTTAAAAAACCTTAAGCCTTTGGGTACTGTTTTAAGCTTAAGGCATTGGGATAAATAGCTGCAATCAATTTTGGTATTCTTAAAAGCAACTAGTTTTTTGCCAAAATCAAAAATATGCTCCTTCAATGATGAATAAACACCTTCAGTATTAAAACATTTATCGTTAATATTTCTCATGTCAGTTTCAAAATAATCTCGACTATCACTTAAAAACTGTTCAAACAAACAGTCATCATTGCACTTTTTATCTTTACAGTTCTTCCTATTAGTATTGTGCACATGATCTACAAATTTCCCATTGTAATGGCATTTGACAGGACTAGAAATAGCATGTTCCAAGTTATGTGTAACAGTACCTTTTTTGTCCAAACAAATCTTGGATCTACTGTTTGTATCCTTTTTCACTTTAGGGCGAGCGCCACTGTATTGCCTGTCCATACGCTTCTTACAAAAACTGTAGTCGAACGTAAAATCATGTTCCAAAATGTCATGGCGTTCGCTCAGTAATTGGTCATCCTCGTTATGGACTAAGTCCAAAGCCGTGATACTATGCGCCCTACGTACCTCCGATATGGCTGCATAAGTGTTAGATGCTGGATAATAATCAAAGACACCGTCCGTGTCTCGTAAAGCTCTTGGAAAGCCACAATCCGGTGTACTCACGTCGCCACATCCATGTGGTTTTGATCTAGGACTGCGCGCCTGCGCATTGGGTAACTTATGTACGTTAATGACGTCAACTTCTTCATCTGAGCGTACCGGAACCAAATGTGCAGTAACAATCTCCAAAGATCCACGAGAAGTGACTTCTTCCTTATTTTTGTTAGAAACCAGATCTGAGATCAATGTCAGTAATTTATGCACCTCACCCTGAAGTGCTGTTAAATCGGCTCTAAGTTCTCGAATACCATCCTTCGACAATAAAGCAGGAGATTCCATATTCTCAGCCATCCGATAATGACCCAAATACAACAAAAGAAGCAACAATTCAGGAACCAAATTGATGGAAGGAATATGGAAAACTGCTCGTACAACAGGAATGTAGTCACAAAAGATTTATTAGAAAAAACACAACTCCTGGTTAAGCGCTTTCGACTGTACCCCAGTCTTCATCAGAACAATGAAATACAACAAACATTTGATATATATACACATCCCTTAATTGTATAATAATATACAATAATAGCCTGTGCTCCCATTTTCGCGAATTTGGTGATGGCGGATTGGGAATCCGAACATGTGTTTAAGAGTGTATTTTTTCAAGACATTGTATTATATGTTAGATATTTGGATGACATCTTCATATTGTGGAAAGCATCAGTGGATAGATTACATGAATTTATGCTCTATTTAAACAATACAGTTGACTTTTTGAAATTTACTTATGACCATAGTTATAAAGAAATTTCATTTTTGGATGTACTTTTGAGTCATGATGCACGAGGTTTTACATCCAGAATTTATAGGAAACCTACATTTTCGAATGACTATGTTCATTACAGTAGTAACCACCCCCCACATGTATTCAAAAATGTGATTAAAGGGCAATGCATACGTGCAGCGAGAATGTCATCAAATACACAGATTTTGGATAGTGAACTTAACATCATCAGGGAAATGTTCATCAGCAGAGCTTATCCTGAAAAGATGGTTATGGATGTTATTGGATATGTACAGAACGAATGGGGAATTAAGTACAAACCCTTATTAGGATGTTACAAATTGGATAAACAGGTGGGCTTGCATAGTGATACATCAGGTAGGGTTTGTATACTTATGTACACTCCAAGTACATATATTATTAAGGAAATTTTAGAAAGACATTGGAAGACATTAGTTGTCATGGATATGGAACAAATATTAGGTTCCAAACCAAGATGTGTATATAAGACAGCCCCCAATATGAAAAAGTTATTGGAAAGAGTTGGTTACAACACACAAGCAAATGACATATTTAAGGGTACAACCAAATGTGGAAATTGCAAACAATGTAAATACATCAACCGGAACAAGGTAATTAAGTTGGATGACATCTGTCATACTTTTATTAAATGTAGGAAAGGAAATTGTAATACGAAGCAGGTGGTCTATTTAGCTGTATGTATAAAATGTAATGCACATTATATAGGTAAGACAGAGAGGCAGCTGAAAAAGCGTATTTATGAACATCTTTATAAAATAGGTAAACGTGATACTAAAAATGCATTATATAGGCACATATTAGAGAAGGGTGATGACCACAGCTTTTTATTTTCTATTATTGATCAGGTGATTGACACACCTTTTGGAGGAGATTGGAAAATGAGATTGGCACAATGTGAGAGTAAATGGCAAATTTTAACAGATTCCACGAGACCGCCTGGTCTTAATGATTTTATCAGTATTACACCTTTTTTAGCTTTAGAATAGCATATAGGTGTTTATTTTTAACTGTGTACATATGTAGTTAGCATAGTAGTGAATAGAATGTGTTTATGTAGTCTGCATTATTATATGTGTCGGATATATCCATTATTTGCACACACTCCGTTGGAGTATTTGGTCTTATTAGCATTTTTAACATACATATAATCATATTTATATAGATTTTATAAAATCATAGTTTTTTATATACATTATTATTACACACTTATTCTCACTCATACATTTTTATAATAGTGTTAATGTAGCATATTTAGTAGTTAGTTCCTTGATTTATTATGTTTCAAAGGCATGTGAATAGCTTATAGTACATGTGAATAATTGTTATGTCTCTTTAATTTTTTTGGCGGACTTTTTCACCAATTATATTATTATACAATTAAGGGATGTGTATATATATCAAATGTTTGTTGTATTTCATTGTTCTGATGAAGACTGGGGTACAGTCGAAAGCGCTTAACCAGGAGTTGTGTTTTTTCAAATAAATCTTTTGTGACTACATTCCTGTTGTACGAGCAGTTTTCCATATTCCTTCCATCAATTTGGTTCCTGAATTGTGTAGATATATGCATTTGTCTTTTCACAGCTGTACTACAATTCAGAATTTGTATTTTCAGCATGACACTCAGTCCACCATCTTGTTTTACAGGATATTTGTGGCATTGACCACTGACACTAATACCTCTTGGAGAGTGCCTGGGAGAACAAGATAATGCTCTACCTGTTGCATAGCCTGTCCAGAGATCAGCTGCTAGATCCAGGCTGTCAATGTCAATTTCATGAGGTCAGTTCCAAGTATGATCTACTTGAGCTGCAAAATGAGGCTTTAGGCACACATCAATGTACAGGGTAATAGTGATGTAACATCACAATGACTACTCCCTTTCTGCACGGTGAAAGCAGAACATATTGGACAGAGTTAGGAATGCATCTGGCATCTTAGTGGCAGTGCTCTATGTGATCTGGTGACATGGTGGTTCCCTTTGTATGGTGCAGTGCAGAATCACTACACACAATACAGGTGCTGGGCTTTGAGCAGTGACAAACTGATGTGTCCCTGCCATCTAATTAACATGCTGTTCAATTCTTTTGGTTCCTAAGATGGTTTGCAAAGAAGTCCTAACTGCCTGCAAAATACCATTTTTTGTTAAATAGGAAAATACCTTTTGTACATGTAGCAAGGCCTAATATCCCTTCTCTTACTTTGTACGTTTGGAACGTGTCCAGTGCAGCTAAGTTTGACATAGTAATGACAGTGTTAAATGCTTTTGTGAATCATGTCAATGTGATTTTAATTTATTTTTCTTTTATCACTAACATCTCAGTTTAAAACATTTTTCCAAGTTTCTGACAGGATAACGTCAAAAAAACAGTTTCTCACGATTATTCCGTTTCTAATAAAGCTGATGCATTACAGTCCCTTAAGGCTCTATTCAACTTCATAAAAATTGCTATGACAGCACATATTTTCATTAATTCTTCTGGAGTGAAATAAAGTAAAGTACTCAAACTGCACCTGCTTTGAAGACTAGAGCTTGTTGGCCATATGTAATTAATACAATTGTTGAATACTAAACACATATTGAAACGTGTATGCGGGAATAAGTCTTTACAAATGACAGACTAGTGTTCATTAAAGGTTTTGTTAAGAACTAAAGAAAAAAAGACATGTTAATTGATGTAATAAAGTACAAAAAAATCATGTGTGGGGCCCATGATTTATTTGGAGATCCATTATAAGGCAGCATGGTAGGTTTGGTTGCTGGAATGGAGTAACTTGTAAAAGAAAAGTACAGTTGTGTGCACTTACCATAAATGTAGATGTTCGAGTGTATTCACTTTTGCAGTCATCACACTTGGGTTATCTGCCTGCAGGTAGCCCTTAGTTGGCCCGAATACCAGATACTTAGTATTTCTGCCTCAGATGCTGTCGCTCCAGGACTGACGTCAGGTCGTCAGGGGTATAAAAACAGGCAGCTGACGCCATTACATCAGTTTTCCTTGCCCTAAATGTCAGGAGCACCCCAAATAGGGAGCTAGGTTATGGTGGGGAAAACACCACCAGTTAAAAGTAAATACCAATACCAATGCCAAAACCCCAGAAGGGGTTAGTAATAAGTCATAGATAGGAGAGAGAGAGAGAGAAAGAGAGAGAGAGAAAAACAGGAGGCTAGAGGGAGGGAAACCAGGAGTGCAACAGTGAGTACACTCAAACATCTACATTTATGGTAGGTGTACACAACTGTACTATGTTCTTCATGTTTCACTGTTGCAGTCATCACACTTGGGTGGATTCCCAAAGCTGACGAAGGGTGGAGGCAGTCGAGAAGAGGTAGGGTTGGCTAGTATGCCTTGCAAGACTGCTGTAGCAAATCCTGCCCTGGATTTGGAAAAGTTAGGCAGGTGGTAATGCTTGGTAAAGGTGTGTACAGAACTCCAGGTAGCAGCCTCCAGGATGTCCCTGGTAGGGACTCTCCTGAGAAATGCTGTAGAGGTAGATATTGCCCTAGTGGAATGTGTTCTGACCCTCTGAGGGGTTGGTTTCCCATGGTGCTTGTAGCAGAAATGGATGCAGTGTGCTATCCATTGAAAATAGTTTGTTCTGAAATGGACTTGCCTTCTGCCCCTGTTGCAAAGCTAACTAGTAGCTGGTCAGATTTTCTGAAGGGCTTAGTCCTATCAAGGTAGAATCTGAGCTGTCTGTGCACGTCCATGGAGTGCAGGATCCTTTCCCCTTTATTTTGAGGATTAGGGAAGAAGGTTGGCAAATGGATGGATTGACTGAGAGCTACACTGGACACCACTTTAGGCATAAAGGAAGGGTTAGTCCTGAGGGAAACCCTGTCAGCATGGAAGATAATAAAGGGTTCTACAGCCATCAGTGCTTGTAGCTAGCTGAAGTGATGGCTAGAAGCAAGGCTGTTTTCCAACAGAGGAATTTTAACTCTGCTGATGCAGCAGGTTCAAAGGGGGGAAGCGTGAGCTTTTCCAGTACAAAGTTAAGGTCCTAAGCAGGGGTGGGTGCTCTCCTTGGTGGCCTTAAGTTGTTTGCCCCTCTCAGGAACTGTTTGATAAGAGGGTGCCAGAAGAGAGGTGGCTCAGTGTTGTAATGAGCAGAAATGGCTGAGGCATGTATCTTAATGGAGGAGAAGGATAGGCCTTTGTGGAGTAGATCTGCTAAGTAATCCAGTATAAGAGGCAGAGAGGGCATTGTTGTGCCCTCTCCTTTAGATTGAATCCATGAGCAGAACCTTTTCCACTTGTCAGCATAGGATTTTCTTGTACTGGGTCTTCTGGCTTCAAGAATGATGTCCAGCGCCTGTTTGCTTAAGGTCGCTGGGGGAGAATTCAAGGAATAAGCCAGGCTGCAAGATTTAGGGTTTGCAGTTGTGGATGCAGAATCTGTCCCTCCTGCTGAGAGAGGAGGGTTGGATTCTAGTGTAGGTGCCAGGGTGGCACCAATGTCAGGCTGCGCAGGAGTGGGTACCAGTGCTGGCGTGGCCAGTCCGGGGCAATCAGAATTGTCCTTGGTCTGTCCTGTTTTATCTTGAGTAAAACTCTTGAAAGGAGGGGCAGAGGGGAAAAGGCATAGATTCAGAGATTTACCCACTGAAAAGATAGGGCATCCACTTTCCAGGCCCTGCTGTGAGGATTCCTGCTGCCGAATTTGCTGAGCTGGTGGTTGTAGGGGGAGGCAAAGAGATCCACCTCTGGGGTCCCCAATTTCTGTCTCAAAAGGTTGAAGGTGCTGTGCTTCAATTGCCACTCATGTGGGTCTAGCAGATTTCTGCTTAAGTCATTTGCCTTGCAGGAATTGAGCTTGCAGATGGACTTGACTGTCCAAGGTCGTGTTCCACAGGGCCATGGCTAGCCTGCAGAGTGGGTAAGAATGGGTTCCCCCCTGCTTGTAGATGTACCACATAACTGTGGTGTTGCCTGTTTTCATTAGCAGTCGTCCTGGAAAGATTAGGGATCTGAAAGCTGTCAGGGCATTCTGCACAGCTAGCATCTTTTTGGTTGATGTCCAGATGAATTTGACTTGGGCTCCAGTGGCCCTGAATATGTATTCCGTCTATATGTGCCCCCCAGGCATAGTCTGATGCATCTGTGGTTAGAGTCTGGGCAGCTTGGGGTAGAGTAAATGGTAGTCCCTTGTTGCGGTTGCATGCTTCTGCCTACCAGAGGAACTCTGTCCTTAGACAGGGTATGATAGGAATGACTGTTCCCAGGTCCTGAGAATGTTAGCACCAAAGACTTTTTAAGTACCATTGGAGTTTCCTCATATGCAGTCTTGCATATGGAATCAGCAGTATACATGAGGCCATGAACCCTAGAGCTTGTAGTATTTTTCTTGCAGATAGCTGGGTTCTGGTGGCCATTTGTTTGAAGTAGTCTGTCAGATAGACTTGTTTTTCTGAGGTGAGGAATGCCATCTGGGAAGTTGTGTCCAAGCTTGCTCCCAGGAATACAATCTTTTGACTGCGTACCAGTTTTGATTTATTTTTGTTGATGGTGTACCCCAAGGAAGTGTGAAGGTTTTTCACAAATGTCAGGTGCTGCAGCAGCAATTCTTGACTGTCCGCCTGAATCAGGCAGTTGTCCAAGTACGGGTAAATTTGGATATTTCTCTGCCTGCAGTATGCAATGGCTGGAGCCAGGCATTTTGTGAATACTCTGGGCACAGTAGATAAGCCAAAGGGAAGTGCAGTGAACTGATAATGCATAGACCCTGCCCTAAAACGTAGATACTTCCTGCATGATTCTCTTATGGGGATATGCAGATAGGCTTCTTTTAAGTCCAGGGTTACTAACCAGGCATCATTGGCTAGCATAGGAAGAAGCTGTTGCAAGGTAAGCATTTTGAATTTTGGTACCATCAGGAAGGTGTTGAGAATAGAAAGATCCAGGATAGGGTGCCAAGAGCCCTCTTTCCTGGGTACCAGGAAGACTCTGGAGTAGAATCCTTGACCCCTCTGTTCTACTGGAACCGGCTGAATAGCTGATATTGAGCAGAGAAAGTACTAGGTTTTGAGCCTCTACCCACTGGTTTGGAGGAAGGTCTGGAAACCCACTTGGGGTTGGCAGTGAATGGAAATAAAATTTGTACCCCTGGGATACAATGTTGAGGACCCACCCGTCCTGAGTGATGGACATCCATTTTTTTTGCTTAAAGGGCAAGTTTTCCTCCTAAGGGCACAAGCAATTGGGCAGGGCTGGGGAGTGGGGTAAAGAAGTCATTGTGTGCTTTTTTCCGTAAGGAGGTGGCTTACCACTCCCTGTTTTAGGGGTGGGGGCACTCCATTGCTTAGATCCCTGCATACCCTGAGACTGAAGTCTGGGTGGTTTGTTTCCCCTGGGTCTGGTTTGAGAAGGCCTGGAGGGGGCTGGAAAGAACCAGTGTTTGGAAGGGCAATGCCTACTGAATCTAGGGGGTTGCACTTGTAAGAATTCTTTAACAATCTGCATAGACTTAGCTTTTTCTTCCAACTTTTTAAGAACCTCTTTTGCTTTGGTGCCAAAACAAACAGTCCTTATTCAAAGGAGCTTCTAGTAACTTTCATTTGACATGGTCTGGCAAGGTCTGCTCCTTCAGCCATGCATGTCTTCTCAGTTCAGAGCCAGTGATAGCTGCCCGGCAAGATGCTGCTAGGGCGTCAAAGTCACACTGCAAATATGCTTGCTGACTTGGCTTGCAGAGTGCATAAACTCCTGCAATTCTTTATTTTCTGCACAGTCTGAAAAGGAATATGTTGCTGGTACTTCAGCATGTGAAACTGACAATTCAATGCCCTAATAGCAAGAGTTACAGAGGTATATACCTTCTTACCCCATCTGTCCAAAGCTCTGGAATCCCTGTCCAAAGGGGTAGGATTCATGGCTGCAGTAGCCTTGATACCTTTAGGCTCCTGGGAAATGATCTTTGTGTCAGCAGTAGGATTCTTGAAAAGAAATGTGCGTGTGTCAGGTACTCTGTAGTACCTGTCTGGTTTCCTAGGGGCAGGAGGTAAAGTATCAGGAGTAAGACTGGATTCCATAAAAACATCATCCACAACATCCAGGACAGGGGGTATTGCTAAGGGCCTGTGTTGAGGCAGCTCTAGAAATTCTCTTGAGTCTCTTTTTTGGACTGAGGATGGTCTTGGCATTCCCAGTGGAAATGCTCTCATAAGGTATGCAAGGTTTTACCAAAAGAAAAATCCTCTGGATGGGAGGCAAAGGGAATGGATTCCTCTGCATCTGATTCCTCAAAAGCAGATAAGGGCATGTCTTCATAATCAGAAATTTCAGAGTCATCAGACTCCTGGTCTGTAGAAGCTGAAGGGGACTGGGCTCTTTGTCTCTTAGCAGGGGAAGCCTGACTTCCCCTAATCAGCGTAATAAGGTCATCAGCCATTCTAAGCATTTGTTTTTGTGGCATGGGAGCAGGTGCATGCTCTTTGGTCGTCAGTTTTCTAGGCGTAGTGTGTACTCTGGGCCTAAGAAACTCGGTAGTTGTGGTTAAAAAAGAAGTCATCGGTTTGAGTTGAACATCAGTTGAGTAAAGAACTGCTTCAGAAGCCGATGCCTGCTCAGCGGCTCCGAACCCATCCAAGGTAGAGACATCCACAGGTTCCATAGTCGATGAAGAGTCTTGTGGCGTACCTGACTCCGAATGGGTCTCAGTAGAGGCCTGCAAATCCATTGAAGCGGGCATCAGGGGCTGCAAAAGCACTTCACTGAGTACTGGCGGACTGGCGGCTAGCTTAATGGAAGTGTTGTCTGCAGTTTTGGACCTATGCGGTCTGTCTCTGTCTTTATGTTTTTTCAGAATATCGTTTGTTGGATGGCTTACTGAAGCCATTTTAGAATATGGAGATCAAGAGAAAAAGAATTTAGTGACAAAGAGAGCCCGATGACGAATGGTTCGGGCATTAAATAAGGCACAAAACAGACAGTGAGGGATGTCGTGGTCTGAGCCTTCAGGTGACGCAGTAAGAATGAAAATCTCTGTGAAGTATTTGCTTTCCAAGGGCAAGACAATTACCTTTTTCTGACATCAGTTAGAGCAAGAAAAAAGGATCCCAATGGGGTACTTAGCTTTAGAATACTTCAGGATTATAAAATTTGTAAACGAAAATTCAGGTAGCGGCCGACCGGCACTTGCGAACTTCTTCTGCTTCGGGCTCCTCAGCAAGAAAGACTGATGTAATGGCATCGGCTGCCTGTTTTTATACCCCTGATGACCTGATGTCAGTCCTGGAGTAACAGCATCTGACACAGAAATATTAAGTATCTGGTATTCGGGCTGACTGAGGGCTACCTGCAGGCAGATAACCCAAGTGTGATGACTGCAACAGTGAAACACGAAGAACATCCCCCACTTAAGGTTTTGTGTCCTTCAAACCTCAATAGGTGTGATGTAACAGTGGTACTCACATGGGGTGTGGATAGACACAAACTGCTTTTATTTTTACTGTAAAATATATTTGTAACCCTTAGGAGCTTTGGTATGGGTCCACCTATTCAGACCTTCTATGGATGAATTAGAGATGCAGTAACATGATCCCGGAGATCTCCCCTAGTCATTTACTTTTGTTGTAGGATGTTGTGTAAAACATCACGGATATGTTTTTGTTTTTGTTTTAGTTAACTATTTGTTTCCAGAGCCAATAGTCAACCACTCCTGGTGTGTCTCTTCATTCTCAAGGTTGTAGAATTCAGCTTCTTTCACCTGGATCTAATGTAATATTGGTGGTGACAAAGGAGCTCAAGGCATCCCAGTGCAGCACTGGGCTGCTGTCAGAAGGAAAGAGAGCAAGAAGTTTTGTTTATGCCCCAACCTAGTGCCTCTCAATGTATGACGATGCCCAGTGACATTAACCATTGAGGTGTTGCCAGATGTACATTTTCAGTGGGCTGCACTGGCCTTCCCCATCCCCCAAGGTAGGAGAATCAGTAAAACATGATTCCTTTCTTAATCCCCAGCCAGCAACTCAAGACCCATGGTCACTAGTTACACTCAGAGCTCCTGAGCACTATTTAAGGCTCCATCTGTGTGTGTCAGAGCTGACAGAGAATATTTTATATGATTTCACTCTGCCATGGAGTATGCACAGCTTGTTAAAATGTCACATCCTGAGCTGAAAAGTAAAGTTTAGTATGTAATTTTCTTTCTCTGAAGTCAGGTTGGGGGCTTTTTTTAATGTAAGCTGCAATCATAAACATAGTTTTCACATTTTCTCAGTTTGATTCTTAATCAGTAGCACATTCCAGTAGTTCCAGGTGTTTATCATATTGATCACTGCTGCAGTAGCCTTAGATATATGCATTATATCCTGCCAAGGATATAACAGCTGGCTAGCTTCCAAAGTTTCAGGGGTCACTTTCCATGCATCCACACTATCGGGCTATTTTATTTTCAGGAAAGAAAAATGGGGAGATGAATAGTTTGGCTAACAACAACTCAGATACCACTTTAGCGATAAAAGAAAGATTAGTTCTCAAAGAAACCCTGTCCCGGTGGTAAATGACATGCAGTTGACTCGCTATAAGAGCTTGCAACTCAGATATCCTTCTTGTAGAGATCAGAGTAATTAGTAAGACTGTTTTCTATGTTAAGAACCTCAAGTCAGCCAGGTTAGCTGGTTCAAATGAAGCAAGTGTTAGCTTCTCTACACAAAATTACCATCCCAAGGAGGGACCACGGGCTTAACTGGAGGCGTCTTCTGTAGCGATCATTCAAACATCTACTCTTATGGTATGTTTGCACAACTGTCCTTTCCTATTATTGTATCATCTAGTTAACACCCGCCCGTCCATCAAAAGCTGGAGTATTTCAGAGGTGGAAATGCCTTCTGGCTAATGAGAGAGTGACTGAGCAAAGACTTTAGTCTGGGAGCATTAATGACACTGCATTAGGTATAATCTCCAAAGAGAGGAATGAGAAACCCAACCTAAAGTTATAGTTCGTGCCGCAACACTTTCTTTATCTAATACAGCTGATACTCCTAATGTATTGTAAGTACTTCCAACTTAACATTTGTTCCATCCCTCAGCCTTGAAGTCTGACAATAGCTTAGTAAATTACCCGTGATGTGAAATGTAGAAGTGCCAGTACAGAATAACTTGTAGTCATCTGCTGAGTAAAGCTGCATATCTGTATTTGAGGATTTACTGTTATCACCACATTGTTAATGTGTAATTTGCTTATTGTTTAGGTGTATTAAGTCAGGGTTGTGTATACCTTCATGTCCACTTTTTATTTTAATTGTTACAATACTTCTTTGATTTCTCCAAAATACAGTGTTGTTGTATTAAAAAGACAGCTCTTAAATGATTTGCTGCTTTGCAATTAGGCAGTATATTCAATGATGGTAAACTGTGTTTATTTTTGTCTTAAGTACAGTGTAACGATTAACAGTTTCAGACATTTTATTGTATGGAAATACACAGATCGACCATCAGTTGCCTCTG
The DNA here is from genome assembly GCF_019279795.1 of Protopterus annectens. NCBI lineage: Eukaryota > Metazoa > Chordata > Ceratodontiformes > Protopteridae > Protopterus > Protopterus annectens. The sequence continues at coordinate 90,951,473 of NC_056739.1, read as the reverse complement.
ATGGTTCTTCTAGATTGCAGATGTCAGATGTCAGTCCTGATCCCCCAAGACCTAACCCAAAATCCAGGGCAGCATCACACTATCTGCCAGAAGGATTTCTTATTTATATGTCCTAGCATCTCATCCCCAGTACCCAGTATGTAGTGATATAAGGGCATTACATCCAAGAACGTCTATTTATTGATGCATGCTCTGAAATTCTGTAAACATGGAACACATGCCTTGCTATCATGGCTGCTATCCCGGCTTATTAACCCCCCCCCCGGATAGGCAAGCAAGTAAAGGCCACGGCTTTTTCTGTTATACTGTTAATCAGGAATGCCCATGTAACAGAGCCCATTTACAGTGGAAGCTTGGAAGGAAAGGCACAGGTGTCTATACTACCCAATTGAACATTTAGGTTAGCAAATGCCTAGACTTCAAACTGGTAATATCGAAAAATTAAAACAGCGAACGGCCGATTTAATGTAGGGAATGAATTCCCTTGGCCGCAAAAAAAAAAATTTAAACCAAAATGAAGTGGGAGGCTTTGCCCACCCCCCCCCCCAATGTGGGGGGCTGTGGCCCCCACACCTCCCCTAACTAAATATACCAAATCTGAGATCACTCTACAGTGGGGAAAGGGGCAAAATCCCCATAATGGCCAAGGGAATTCTTTCCCTGAGTTAAATCGTCGATTTGCGTTTTTTTTGTGTTCGCTATTATCAGATCGAAGTTTAGGTATTCGCTAACCTAAATGTTCGATCAGGTAATAGGAACCCAGGCATAGTACGTTAAAAATGCCAACATCAGCATTTAATAATTCATTCATATCTAAATGTATCCAGGGCTTAAATAAGGTAAAATGTCATGTCAGGGGTAGGAACACACTAGCTGACATTTATTACAGCTACAAATAGCAGAATAAATCCACATACAATAACAGGCAATGAAGGTGTGTGTGTGTGTGTGTGTGTGTGTGTGTGTGTCTGTGTGTCTGTGTGTGTGTGTGTGTGTGTGTGTGTGTGTGTGTGTGTGTGTGTGTGTGTGTGTGTGTGTGTGTGTGTGTGTGTGTTACATGTGTAATTGTACTCTGAAGCTGACCATTGACACACATTTGCAGAGATGTGTCCTGCTTTCCATTACATCATACAAGTATAAACTGATCGAGGACAGAAGGAGTCAACTTAAAAAATAAAACATTTTCATATCAGTAAAAATATGCATAATAATGTGGCTTCTACCAGACATATTTTGCTCACACCACTGTAAAATAATAACTGCTGTGGTGAAATAATGGGACAGAGTGTATTAAGCCAACCATTCATGAGTTCTTCACTGTAAGTCTGGCAGTATGCTGTTTATATATCTGAAAGAACTATCTTTTTTTTCTCTCATGGAAAAAACAAAGCTTTGTCTTTTGTAACATTTTACAACAGAAGCCAAAAGAAATGGGCTGTCTATCATTAGTTTCTGGCAATGCTGGTGAATGTAAAAATGTTTATTTCTGACTGTAAAGAGTTGCAATCAACTGAACATGATGGAAACTGGCATAATACAATCCACACGTCTGAGAGAGCTGAGGCAGTTAGCTTTAAAAGTCTGACACTTTGCTGACAGAACTAGCATGAGAAGTTTTAAGTTCTGTTTCCTGACGACTTCTTGTCTGAAACACTCATGTATGTCATAGATCAACAGTGAGGCCCAAGTACTGTTAAAATATTGTCCCTTTGCTAGAGTAAACTTTGACATTATGGATTCACAGACTTAAAAAAATAAAATGAATGTCTATTGTCCAGTTACAGAAGTGTTTCAGGTCTTTTTCTGCTTATACAAAAAGTATATAAGCGAAATGTGAAACGCTGCTTATTTTATAGTCATTGTTGTATACCACTGAAGTTTAGTGCATAGGTTCATAGGTGTGTACTAGGCTAATGGCCCTGGAGCCTTTACAAGCCTAACCCATAGAAGTGCCCTAGCATCGTGACGCCTAATGTTAGTTCCTCGTGCCTCTATCAAGTAGAGCCACTGGCGTGATCTCCGGGGTGAACTTCAGGATTAAGGCTGTGAGCAGTTAACAACTTTTATGTGATAGTTCTGGGTTTCATTCCTTCCATCTCCAGTTGCAAACTTTCTGACTTCAGTTTATAGAGGCTGTTCTCATGGTGAGCAATGACTGAATAAATAAATAGCATAGTTAGCAGAAACCTAACTAATCAAGTTCGCTTTATCCAGTGCCAGTTCACTGATTGCACTGGTATGTTCTCAAAACCTTGGTTCAAATAACCGCAGTGACAAGCACCTTTCAATTACATATAACGTCTCCCAAGGCCCCCACCAGGTGCCAAATAGCTAGCTATATCTCTATGTGTGCTGGGTATGTTATGTGTGCCTGAGTGTCTTATGTAGTGGTAGTGTTATGTAGAAGGTTTTTTTATATGATAAAGTGCGGGGTTGGAGTTGGGGCAGAGTTAAAGTTATCACATGTTGGTAAGGTGGTGCAGGAAGTGCAAAGTAATGTGAGAATTAAATGGGCTTATTTATCAACTTGCATGAATATTAAAGTGGAGTTAGAATTAACAGAGCTTGTTTACTGTGTGTACAATTATTCTAGTGGTGTAAGAATTAACAGACCCAATTTATCATTTTGCACAAGTATTCTAGTGGTGTAAATATTGGCAAAGCTCTTGTATCAATGTGCACGAAAGACTCTGATGATCAATGTACACCACTGCTAGCCAAGGTACATGCACTAAAGAGGAGCACAGTCTAATTCATGGTAAATGTCAACGGAGCAGGAATGTGTTTGTCTGACTTAGGGCGTGTCACCACTCTTGCTTGAACTTCATCCAGTGAGAGATGTGCTGTCCACTGTAGAATTAGGTAATTTATGCATACTGTAAATGGAGCATGGAAGTTACTGTCTGGTATCTGTGATATACCTGTCTCAGACTCACTGCCCTGGTGCATCACCAGGTAATGTAAATGCAACAGGGAAGTTTTCTTGAGGACCCTGTCTCAGCGTGATGGTCTGCATTTCATCTTTCTTGCTTGGATCATGCACCTGTGTGACAGACAAATGTTAGTGGTATACACTGATATCCTTTATGTTCCTTAATGGCATCAGTAATGTAGTTGCCGTGCTTCATAAACAAGTGTACGAGAACAAGGCAACACATTTTAATTATACTGTTTAGTGAAGGGGACCAAAGCTCTCAGATCATGAGCTTCACCCTGTAGTGTGGGGCATGCTTTTCTCAGTATCTATTTGCCTACTGTGTGATCACAAGCAAGTCACTTAACCAGAAGTACTCTGAGTTGACCTGAAAAAGAGTGATTGTGCCTAGTAGATTTATTGGGTTAACAAATGAGTAATATAACAAAAAATGCTAGGGGCACAGAAGAGAGACATTAGGAAGTATTCTTTTACAGAAAAGGTGATAGGAAATTAGAACAGCTAAACTGAAGTAATGTAGTCAAGACAACAGCAGTATACAGATGCAGTTGATGTGAACCTAAGATAATTGTAAAGGATGACATAAAAGAGAAATCAACTGTTAAATAGGCTGTGCTGCAGCATATCTAATGGGTAGAAGAATGGACAGACAGGGTGGGCAAGGCGGCCCTTACCTGTCTTCAGAATCTATGTTTTAATGCACGTGTTCAGAGTAGCAGTGAGGGCAGGTTTTGCCATGTGCGTATATGAAGACCCTAGAATGTTAGTGTGACAAACTTGCTTTGTCAATGCCAAGTTTCTGAGTTGTATGCCTGCTTATATTTTTTTTGCGGATCAAAATATTATATGATGTGTGTGTTCCAGACTCGTTCAAGAATTAGGTGAGTGAGCTACCATCTCATAGTCTTCCTTATTATGCTGAGGTAAGCTCTTATTGTAGCTGTCAGCTGAGAAAGCAAGAGTCGTAAACAGTGTTGGACTGCCAAATGAATATAAAAGATACGTAGTATTGCACAGTTAAGGTTCACATTGTTTATGATGAGCATTTTAAGTGAAACAGTGAAATGCTAGTGGTGAAATCCACCACAAATGTGAGAGAAAAGTAGTACACTGTGACCTAGATAAGTATGCAGGCAAATGAATAATGACTTATAACCAAGCTTCCAAAAAAGGAGACCGGCAGACATGCACATGTATGATGACATGTTTCAAGGTACAAAGGCAAATCACAAGCAACCAAGCTTACATAAAGGGTGGCAGATGGATGTGTGGCAAAATAGCCCAGGGTACAAGGGTATAGCACAAGCAATGCAGCTTCCATAACAGGTGGCAGACAGGAAGACTGGTGATGAGATGTCCCACGGCACAAGAATATATCATAAACAACCAAATAACCAAAAAAGGGAGGCAGGTAGGTAGCTGAATCATGATATGAGGTGCAAAGAGTATCACATATTTTTGAGCTTCTAAAAAAGAGTGGCAAACAGATTGATGTGCAGTGAAATATTCTGTGGTACAAGAATAAGTCACAGGCAAGCAAACTTTCAAAAGAGGCTCTCAAATGATGGCAAACAGACAGACAGATGACTGACAGGGTAATCACAAGAATGTGTAAGTAAATCAGACAGCCAAACTCTCAAAAAGGAAGGCAGGTAGAGAAATGGATGACAAGACATCCCAGAGTGCCAGGGTATAAGACAGACAACAAACTCCCAACAAGGAAGGCACTCAGATGGATGGCCAGATATCCCAGAGTGCCAGGGTATAAGGCAGACAACAAACTCCCAACAAGGAAGGCACTCAGATGGATGGCCAGATATCCCAGAGTGCCAGGGTATAAGGCAGACAACAAACTCCCAACAAGGAAGGCACTCAGATGGATGGCCAGATATCCCAGAGTGCCAGGGTATAAGGCAGACAACAAACTCCCAACAAGGAAGGCACTCAGATGGATGGCCAGATATCCCAGAGTGCCAGGGTATAAGACAGACAACAAACTCCCAACAAGGAAGGCACTCAGATGGATGGCCAGATATCCCAGAGTGCCAGGGTATAAGGCAGACAACAAACTCCCAACAAGGAAGGCAGGCAGGCAGACAGATGGATGACCCGACATCCCAGATTGCCAGGGTATAAGACAGACACCAAGCTCCCAAAAAGGGGGGAAGGCAGGCAGGTGGGTGGAGAGATGTTCCAAAGTGCATGGACATATCACAGACAACCATGTTTCCTAAAAGAGAAGCAGACAGACGGTTAAAGAGACATCCTTTAAGTGGGAGAGCATATCTTAGACAACCAAGCTTTAAAAAGGGAAACAAGCAAGCACATGGATGAAGAGATGTTCCACAGTGTCAGGACATCTCAAAGAAAACCACAGTCACAAAAACAGAGATACCCGCAGGAGAGACAGTGCCAAAAAAATTCAGCCTGTGCGGTAGAAAATGTAGTTACGCAAAGATAATGCCATGAGCTTGGTAGAAACCTCTAGTGAAGCCAGACAAATCACTTTTAAAGCTTGTCCCTTCATCTGTGAAGAAAAGGATGCTTTTGCTGCACAGAGGGAACACTAATATACAGCAGTGCATTCATAGATTTCTGGGATCTGAAACAGGCTTTTGAGGAGGTGGCTGCACTGGACACTTTCTGAAGAAATTAGTCAGAGGTGCATCTTAATCATTCACAATGATGCATGGTTGTTCATTTTCCATGGGAAGCAAGCCAAAAGGGTATTGATGCTTAAAGGTGGAGGAGTATAAGTTGCTTGTATTACAGCATTCAGAACAGCTCCTTGTGGTCCCAGCTAGTTTTAATGCTCTAAATGTGGTCAGTGTACAACTGGTTGATCATCGTCTCCAGAGTTTTATTTCCTTGATGCTAGCTTTCCCTGACTATCATTAAGTTTGTTGGAATGGGCAAAGACCACCAGTAGTGTATGACAGCTGTTTTTGGCTTTTTCACAGTATTTCTCTTTTCCCTATGGCTGCTTGACCATGGAGTTAGCATCTTTACATATAAGTAAGGGGGATGCGGCTGAAGGTTCTCACAGTAGGGTGCAGTGAATCTATAGCCCCTGCAAAAATCATTAGTTAACTGTTAGGCAGGTAGTATTCCTGTTTCTGTACTAGATCAGTTGTAATCAACAAGTAAGTGCTTGAGGTAGCTGCACCCCATTGTTTTGTAATGGGGATCATTTCAAAACTTGCTAGTTATAGATACTTGGGCACTGCAGTGTATTATTGTAAAGTCCACTCCTTGCTGTTATCAGTGAGCTACAAGTCCAGGCCCTGACTAACCAGTGCTGATTATTGATAACAAACTATTAAATCATTTATATGGAGGCTATGTCATCTCTACCCTTCATGTGGGTGTTGCATCCCTGACACCAGTCTCTGTATATACTGCCTCTGAAGTTACATATATTTATTTCATTTCCTCTACAACCTCAGACATAGTACATTTAGAAAATGGGGCTATGAATGCGTACTTTATCAATCAGTGCAGGCTGTGAAGACACCTGCAAAAATTACATTAATACATTAATATTTACAATAATTTAATGTACCCAGACAGTGTATCGTGGAGGTAAAGTCGTCTTAGTCAGCAAGTCGTGCTGTGTATGTTATGGCTCAATAGGTCCAAACAGATCCCTGCAGACAGCTCTGCAGGGGTCCCCAGCACTTCTAAATGTAACCATTTGTATCTCCTTGTTTTGCTTTGTATTTCTTGGTGCTGTTATTCTACTTGAGTTACGAGTGATCTGATGCATTAATGATAAAATACTGTTCCAGCTTGGACCAGAGACATTGTTTGAAAAGTCGTAAATGTACCACAAGGCTCTGGCACTGGAAGAGTTAAGCAGGAGGGGTGAGAATAAGAAACCAGTGCTGGTTTATCCATTCTAGGCAGAGAGAGAGGCAGCTAGCTATGCTACACTGCTTGCCGACTGGTTAAGTGGGAGACTGTCAGGAGGCATGTTGGCTCATATTGCAAAGGCGACATCCTGAGTGAGTAAAGGCCTGACTACTGATTCTCTAGGGCAATGGCACAAATGAGGCTGATAACTACTACAGAGATATGGGGTAAGGGTGAGATAGGCAAGGGGAGTCATATGACTTACACATTGGACCACTTCCTAATACCCAACCCTCTCCTCTGGGGGATGAATGGGCCATAGGGCTCTCACTGAGCCCAGGCTTGAACCTGGCTACTGCTGTCATAGGAGGCATGAACAGTATTTTGTGGTGCAGGTAAAGTCACTGGCTGGAGGGTTGTGTAAGACAAAAATCATTATTTTGTACTTCAAGAGAGCAGAGTAGTTGTTTGCAGTCATTTTGCTTGAGTCCTTACTAAAATAAGAGTTAGCCAAGTGCTTTTGCTGTAGCATTTGCACAGTTGACTTCAGTGTTATAGTTATGTTTTGCATTGTGATCGGAATGAAGGTTTGGGGTAGAGGGTTGAGGTACGTTATGTTCCCTGTGGAGTAGCTGAGGACTTTGCCTTGTACAAGAAATAGTGTGCTTAATTGTGTGTGTCATGTTTTGTGAACATTTGTTGAATGACTCTTATCTACATAGTTTTGACACTGTCGATATTATGATGTTATCTTCCAGGTGTCTGCCATTAAAGAAGTAACCTAAACGTGTTTTAATCTTTACTGTCACTTACTGGGATAGGACAGAGGAAGGATGCAGTAACTTATATGCATTAAAGGAACCCCAAGTGAGTTATGACAATGGGAAAAGAGAGGTCACCGATGTGAACCTACTTTGAAGCTTACCAGTCTAAGTAATGCAGCAGTTGTAGTTCTTGTTAAGTCTTTGGCTTGGCTGGACTCCCTTATGTGACAGATTTCTGTCACATCACCAGCACCTGTGCTTCTGTCTAATGCACTAGTGACAACTGTATGTTCTGATCGTGTTATCATTGTGCTTTTGGCACTTGACATATTCTTCACTAGTAGAATTCACCAAGAGACTGCAGTGTGTCCTGCAATGTCATTTCCTCTCAGGAAATGAAGAGAAAAATAAGCAAGTAAACTAAAAGGTGTGCCTTTACCAGGAAACTGTGCCACAGTGTCTTGTATGCCTTAACCAGGAAACTGTGCCGCAGTGTCTTGTATGCCTTAACCGGGAAACTGTGCCGCAGTGTCTTGTATGCCTTAACCAGGAAACTGTGCCGCAGTGTCTTGTATGCCTTAACCAGGAAACTGTGCCGCAGTGTCTTGTATGCCTTAACCAGGAAACTGTGCGCAGTGTCTTGTATGCCTTTACCAGGAAACTGTGCGCAGTGTCTTGTATGCCTTAACCAGGAAACTGTGCCGCAGTGTCTTGTATGCCTTAACCAGGAAACTGTGCCGCAGTGTCTTGTATGCCTTAACCAGGAAACTGTGCCACAGTGTCTTGTATGCCTTAACCAGAAACTGTGCCGCAGTGTCTTGTATGCCTTAACCAGGAAACTGTGCCGCAGTGTCTTGTATGCCTTAACCAGGAAACTGTGCCGCAGTGTCTTGTATGCCTTAACCAGGAAACTGTGCCGCAGTGCTTGTATGCCTTTATCAGGAAACTGTGCCGCAGTGCTTGTATGCCTTTACCAGGAAACTGTGCCACAGTGTCTTGTATGCCTTAACCAGGAAACTGTGCCGCAGTGTCTTGTATGCCTTAACCAGGAAACTGTGCCGCAGTGTCTTGTATGCCTTAACCAGAAACTGTGCCGCAGTGTCTTGTTCAAACAGAGCTGAGTATTTTATTTGAAGACAGATGACTGCTATCTTCTAAGAAGCGTGCTTAACAGAAGAAAGCATGGAACATGCACTGCCTTGATTTCATTCACACGTCAAAAGATACTTTGAAATGATTTCGTGTGTTGTCTTTTTATACTGAGCTTTATTTTAAATGGAAGCTGCAGCATACATCATTATGTACTTTATCACACTACCAGGCAGCTGATTCTGGAAAGCAAAGCACAATTTTGTTTCTAGAAGTGTGTATATAAATTACAGTCACTGTTTTCTATATCTTTCTTTGATGTGGCTGCTTCTTCTAGCACAAGATCTCAACAGCAGCATAGATGTGTTGTACCTAAAAAAGGAAATCTTTTAGGCAAATGGATTTTCTGTTTTTGATTAATAATGTAAAGAACACATTAACAACAAAATGTGTATATATATAAAACAAAATCTAACTATGGCTCTGGAAAACCATGAACAAACAGAACACTGAGAATCCACTAAACCATAACATGCAACACAAAACATCCTGTAGAAATTGACAAAAAAGCAAACAGTATTGTTGCACAATATAACAAAAAAGGTAAAAATGCCCATACTTGCAGGCCATCCCGAACTTTATGCACCACATTGAAAACAGCACTTTTTGGGAGGGGCATCAGCTCCCACTCACTGTGCAAACCTTCTTTATTTATTTATTTATGTATGTGTTTTGTTAGCAAAGTTAATCGCACATGGTTGTGGCCTGCTTTCTTTTTTATTTGGTTCCTCAACTACTTTCCTCATTGAGTAGGGTGGGTGTTAGCGTCATCCTGTGACCAGATATTCTGGCTTTCCCCCCAGACATGAGCTGCAATGTTACCTCATTATTGTTCCCAATCATAGAAACATCAGCCATGCCTCCCCCTCCTCAGCAGTTCACTCCCTGCTTAGTAACTCAGGGTTTTCCGTAGTCTTTACTCCCTACCCAAGTATGACAGCATCATTGTTAGATTACATGGGAAATAGGGGGCAACCAAAGAGCATTTACATTCCACAGGCCTATACAGTGATCATACCAACTCTGCCTTCTTCTTTCCCAGCCTCTGCCAGAGCTCCACCTAGTGAGAGGGAGATAGAGAGAGGCCCAGTGTGCATCATTCCTTAAGTTAGGCAGGCCACTGCAAGCTGCCTGCTGCGTTAAGCACCCAAACTGCTAATCAAACTTTGTCCTGAGTCATCTGGACTGCAGTCAGGTCTTTATCCCACTAGTCTACTGTCAAGGTGATTGTGACCTGTTTTTATTGGAGACATGAGATGGCTTTTGTAGGGACTAGGCCAATTTAGTTATTTATTTATCCTTTGTTACCAGAGTTAGTCCCACTAGGCTAGTGGCCTCTTTTCAGGTGAGACCTGAGGTGGTACTTATAATACTAGGGGAAATTTGGCCTGGGTATTAGGGAAATTCAACTATGCCTTTCAATAAGTGCTATGGGATCTTTTATATCTACCTGAGCTACCAACCAATTCAATAGGATGGGACCGCAGTTAAACATGTCATCTGAAGGATGAGTTTTGTCCCAGGTACTGAGGAAATTCCCCTGCTATTTCTACAGAGTGCTGCTGAGCTCCAAGAAGCAGAATTAAAATGGAGGACGAAAGAGAGATGCTAAGTCTGTAGGTCATCTTGAAACTGGCAACAGATTTTGTTATTTCCTCTGAAAATTCTTTGGGCAGTATTGAATTGCAGTCTGGAGGGTTAGCCAATACTCATTAGATGAAGTTATTAAAGAAGGTTGTGGGCGATTCTAACATTTCCGGGAGTCAGGTGATGGAGTAAACTGGAACTAAGATTTGGACTTCCAAGCAGATAGAAAAGCAAATCTCTCTAGTACTCCGTGACACTTCTCAAACAGGAATTGATTTAAGCAAGTCTTTTTGTGAGGGACAGATGTTCTAGGAAGAGCCTATCAGGCAGCAGGCAATAATTGTGGCATCTTATGCTGTAGGTGTAAATGAAATGCGGAGAAGTACTGACATGCTGCAACCAAATTAAATCAAATTCTTTTCACTTTTGTGAAGAGAAAGCTGCCTGACAGACATTCATCTTGGACTGATGTCTTTAAGTCATAGAGTGAATTTCCGTTGCAGATAAGGGACATAACACACCTATTAGGGATCTTTCATTGTGTTGCATTGGGAAACAACACTTCTTTTCTTTGTAATGAATAAAAGATTTGTTGAACTTGTCCATTAGAAGAATGGAAGGGTTATAGATTGTGGATGTTTAGGAATAACAGGAGAAGAAAATATTCATTCAGTTTAGCTATACAGACATAATTCAGAACTTGAAACTTTTGAAGGAATTTTTTGATATGTTTTCATTGTTGATACCATAAGATATGATGGTTTCTAGACTCGGGGCCAATCTCTGGGTTTTTCTTTTCTTTTTGCATTTTCACAATGTGACATGTTATCTGACCAGAATAGCATGAAATTAACTGTGTTTTATGGGTCTCAGCCACAAAGGTTAGTTCTGTTATGAGGTGGAATATTTGGTTAAAGACTGCATACAATAAATAAGTGAAATAGGTGGCAAAAAAGAACATTTAAGAAAAGATTGTAAAGCAAAAGATATTAAATATAAAAAGACTGTTCATTTGTAGGTTTAACTGTCCAGAATCACTTGTAAAAATTCCCAAGAAAGATGTTTCAGATTGATAATAACATAATATTATCTGTATGTGTGAATAACTTGAGTGACATAACTGTTACAGAGGAAGAAAATAAAGTGCAAACAAATGGTGACACTGTTGAATTCGACAAGGGAAATGCTGATACAAACGTATGCATTACTGTATTACATATCAAATCTTAACAAGATGCTGGTAGAGATAAGGAGAAGATTCTAGAAGATGAATGCTCAATAGGAGGAAGAGTTAGTAACAGGAAAAGAAAATTAAAAAGTGCGCAATGCAAGCATAATCATAAATGTGAGTAAGCACCATGATTCTGCTCTGAAATTAGGGAAAATGTAAGCTTGTTATTTTTATTTTATTTTATCCACAGTAGTGCACTGATTAGTACTGACCAATTTTAGGTTCAGCATCCTTTAGTGCTGTTAAGCAGTAATCTCATAGTAGAGGATTAACAGGGCTTAGCATCCACAGCAGAAGAGTGGCAGAAAGCCGTTAAATACTTCATGCAGAATTTATTAATTCTGTATGAAGTGTTTGCCAGTTTCTCATCAGTCTTTATTGTTGACATTTCTCTGCTTGGAAATGGTATGTGTGTTGCACCTTTCCAATCTGCAGCACACTCGTCGCTACTGTATTTTCCCCCTTCGCTTTTATTGTACATGGAAGCAAATAAAGTTCCTTGTGCCACAAAGAATTCTGATCAGCATTGATCATTACCAGATTGTGTATTGTCAACATATGTGTCAAGATTCACTTCTGAAGAGACAGCTCCATGGCATAGAACAAGGGAGCCCTGGTGTGACCCAGGTTACCCAACATCAACTAGCAGCTCAGGAGCAGAGGGATCCTAGGAGTGAGAAGTGAGAAAACGCAGCTTTGCTGGCTTGCCCATTCTCAGAGGATGGGAGGGGGTTATGCCCTTAAAATCGACATATTCCCATGATGTGGATGGTGCAATAAACATGATGCAGATATCTGTACAACTCCATCATTTGAGGGAGACTGGAGCTAACTGATGTTACATCAGATGAGGCATGTGACATCACTAGATCGGCCTTGTTAGGGCAAACCAAAAAAATCCCCTATCGTGTAGGAATAGCATATTTGACACTACAGGCTGCTCAACTCCACTTCCCCTGCCCACCCCACCATTGGTGCAGTCCCAGCCATAGGGGATAGTACCATGGGCCCTTGAGGTAAAAATGGAGCAACTGTGTAGCTGATGGTTAGCTGAGGGGAAACATGCAAGTGGGGAATAATAAAAGATTCTCCTCTTGAGCTTCACTGTCAAGATGTGTGTCTTAAATCCATGTCTCAAGCGCATAATATCTTGGTTATGATTGGAGAGCCAATCATAATCCTCTGTGTTGAAAAGCAAACAGTATAAAACATTTTGAAAAAGGAAATACCATTATATCGGTTGAAAAAGCATAACAAATATTTGTTTCTTGTAGGGTATTCAGTATATTACTGAAACTGAAAGAGAGAAATTTGAAGTGTTATGGGGAGCTAAGATTGCTTGAATAGTGGAAGCAATAAATATTCAGGTATGGCTATATTTTAAAGGAAAAGTATGAGGCTTCAGAAAAATATATAATAGTTGCATAAGAGAGAGTGCTGACGTGTCATGTAGATGCTTATGCTAATGATGTGTCACAAACTGATTTGTTTGATGAGGCGAAAATACTTATTACTTAATGCATTTGTAGTATCTAGTAGAATTTAATTGTGGTTTAAGATGCAGTATTACAAACAAAGGACAAAGTAACAGACTAAGGAAAGTATTTTGAAAAAAAATCTGAGTTTCACACAGGCGGTATTGTGATATGCATAGAACATTGTATCATGGCTACAGAATTTAACTATATACTGTATAATATTTAGTTATGTGATATTTAGGGGAGAAATAAAGAGTATTTTTTTTCATATCAGTTTGTAGTTTACACAAAGATGGCAAGAAAAGATGTGAAACAAACCATTGCTATCAGGATTTTCTTTTTAGAATAGATGCAAATTTTTTGAAAAAGTGTACATGAAAGGAAGGATGTCTTTTGAGACTGTGGCTAGACCACTTGGATATTAGGAAATGTTATCAGTATTGGTGCGTATTGTGAAGCAATTATAAGAAGGTGAGTGTGTGTGTGTGTGTGTGTGTGTGTGTGTGTGTGTGTGTGTGTGTGTGTGTGTGTGTGTGTGTGTGTGTGTGTGTCTGTATATATAGTCATCCACAACACCTTTCATTTTTGCACATGGGGTCAAGGTGTCACTTCAACAGTGATAATCAACTAGAGCCAAGGTTCACATCACTAGATGGCTAGCCCTACTATGGTTGTTCTTCAATAGCATGCATTCACACCTGTGACCAGTTTAGTATGTCCATTCCACCTACTACATGTTTATGGAATGTGGGAGGAAAACAGAGCACCCAGTTGAAATCCACATGAGCACAGTGAGGACATGCAGACTCTGCGCAGAAGGCACCCCAGCTGAGAATCAAACCAGAGATAATCTTGCTGTGAGGCACCTGTGCTATCCACTGCACCACTGTGTCGCCTTATATATATATATATATATATATATATATATATATATATATATATATATATATATATATATATATGGTTCCCCTGCATATTGTCGAATGCCTTTTCTTCAACAAACACTAGTTTGTGCACCCAGTTGAAATCCACATGAGCACAGTGAGGACATGCAGACTCTGCGCAGAAGGCACCCCAGCTGAGAATCGAACCAGAGATAATCTTGCTGTGATGCACCTGTGCTATCCACTGCACCACTGTGAATGCCTTTTCTTCAACAAACACCGGGGATGGGGTTAATAGCAATGGTACAGATAGCCTTGTGGTGGAAGTGTTAATGGTATGCAATGTCAAGACAGGTAAGTGGAGTTGTAGGGGTGACAATGTCTGTGCTAATGTATGTGAGTCAGGGCAAGGGTCGAGAATGAGTGAAGGACAGGTGTATGTTTGTGTGCAGGTTTGTGTATTTTAGGGTTAGAGTCAGGGTTAGGTTAGTGGATAGATGTAGGGTTGTTTGGGTCTATGTTCAGTCATCAAATAACCACTACATTGAACCTCTGTTCATGGAAAGTAAAACATCGAGCATTCAGTTCAGCGAATGTTCAATCACTGAATATTTTACACAGGAAATAGAGTTGGTTGACCAGCTTTAGGAAATGTGCCCTGTTCTCCACTGTGGTGTGATCTCAGAGTTAGTATATATAAGTGGGGGGTGCCCCCCACATTGCAGGTGTGGGGGACACAACCCTTCACTTGGGTGGGTTTGATATACTGTGTTGTATGTGTTTCAATATGCATGTTGGTCCACTGCCTCTTTTCCCTGGGTAAAATATTCAATGATTGAATGTTCGCTGAAGTGAACGTTCAATGTTTTACATTTGATGAACAGAGGTTTGACATATTTATTATTCAATGACTGAACATAAACCTGGGTTGCTTATGTGTGTTTGTGAATGTTTGCATGTCCAAGTGTGCAGAGGCAGTGTTAACAAGAAGGTTTTTATGAAGGTAAGGTGTAGGGTTAAGGTTAGCACCCATTACTGAAGAAAAAGAAAAAAAAATCATGGAACCCTCTGTATATATAGGTTCATAGGTTCATACTAGGGTATCTGCCCTAGGGCATTTATAAGCCTAGCCAGAGTGTGTTTGGCTTTCGCTACCCATTTTAAATTAATTTTGATATGCCCTTTTTCGAGGTTAGTATACTGTGCCTCTGTCTAACAGTGACACAGAAGTGATACCCGGGGTAAACCTACGATCTCCCATCCACTCATCAAGATTCCTCTTGAAGAGAGTCAATGAGGGACTCTGCCTAACCTGGACTGGGATTTTATTCCAGAGTGAAGGGAGCCTCTGGGTTATGAATCTGTCCCTCCAGCATGTCCTATTTATTTCAGTGCTGAGGTTCAAGTCTCTCGAGCACGTAGCTTGATGGAATTTGGATTTTCTGAGGTGCAGCATGTCCATTAATTCCGGGTTGGACATGGGTTTATACGTCAGGCACAGATCGCCTCTGAGCAGGCAGTATGCCACTGAGTAGAGCTGGAGTTTCTTTAACCGGGCAGCATATGGCATCTGTTTGAGCCCTTTGATCCTCTTGGTGAGGTACTTTTGGGGTCTTTCCAGTTGCTGCAGGTGTCTGGTAAGGTACATCCCAAAAGGGGCATTGTACTCAATTATGGGCCTGATGAGGGATGAGTAAAGAGGCACAATGACCTCTGCTGATCTAGATGTGAATCCCTTCATGATTAGGTGGGCTATATAAAATGTTTTTCTAACCACTTTGGCCACGTGGTTGTCAAATGAGAGATTGCTATCAACTTGGGTCCCCAGGTCCCTAATGACTTCTTCTGTACTTAATGGATTACCACCTATGTGGTAATTTGTGGGCACTTTGTTTTTGCCAAAGGGGATGACTATACACTTTTTGGCATTTAGCTTGAGGCCATGGCTCTGGCACCAGTTGTCTGTTTCTGTGAGGCCCTTTTGGAGGATGCTTGTGTCGGCTGGAGTGTCGATTGTGGCGCCCGGTTTGCAGTCATCTGCAAACTTGGTCAGCCACAGTCCTTCCGTGTTGGCCTGTACTATATATATATACTAATATATACCGAACAAGAGAGGTCCCAGGACTGAGCCTTGTGGGACGCCACTTGTAACTGGTTTGGAGTCTGACATGGCTTCAGTAATTCTAACCATGTGGGTTCTGTCCTTGAGCCAGTTTGCAACCCATCTAGTGACATAGGGGTTTATATTTAAGCTGGTGAGCTTATCTATAATGCCTGAGTGGGGTATTGTATCGAAGACTTTTGCGAGGTCCAGGTAGGCTGTGTGGACCACCTTCCCCTCGTCAATGGCCTTGGTGACTGTTTCAAAGAAATCAACCAGGTTTAAGAGGCAGGATCTGTATGTACACACACACACACACGCACGCACACACACACACACACACACACACACACACACACACACACACACACACACACACACACACACACACACACACACACACACGTTGTATGTAAACATCAGAAGGGAAGACGTTATAAAGAATAAGTAAAAAAACTGAAATGTTTTATGAAGACTAACTGGGATTATTGCAAGCAGGAAAGAGATGTATGTAAAGATAATGAAGAAAGAATTAAGGAATTATTGATTAAGTAAAAGTGAATAATTAAAGAATAGAAGGAAGATCTTCTGTTAGCCAATTTGTTTCCAATGGGTTCTGTGTGTAGATCTAAGTGTAGCTCAGGAAACTAGAGGTGAGTTAGCAGCTTGGGTGTTTGTAGGAGCAGGTAGGAGGGAATGGGGGTGAGCAGCTGCTGTCAGCTCACCCATCCCGGAGGAAGGTGGCACATGAACAGTACCATGTGGGTGATACAAAGCAGAAGCACCAGGTATTACACCTGTAGTGTACATACCTATGAAACAATTGCTGCCATGGTGCAAACACACAAACCAAGGGAATTCTGCATGAGGAGGCATGCTCCCATTGGAAGGTGGCACACAGTACAGCTCAACAATCTGCCAAAGGGGACAAGGGTGCTTCACCTGGGAGATAAGGTAGATTGCTCTGCAAGGCAATCAGGCTGGCTCACTCCCTACCACCCAAACATTACTGTTGGGAACACAGATGGGCTGATAGTGCTTCCTAGGCAAGAACAGATGGCTATAGAGCTCTTGCCTACTCTGGAAATACCTGGCTAGTACCCCTTACAATGAATGGAAGAGTCATCAGGTGAGGGTATAGAAAAAATGCAAGATAAAATGGCATATATGTTGCACTGGATCAAAACATTCTGAAAGTATATGAATATGTATGTAATCTGTATAAAGTAACGATGAAGAGACTGATATAATAGGGACTTTAACGTCATTAGGTGGATACATGGTACCGTTTATTGAAGGAGGTAGTACTATTTGCAGAGCTGAAGAAAGTTTTGAAGTGGACCAGAATATGATGGGCTAAAATATGCGTATTAGAAATCTGTAAATGATGAACAACTAAATTTTATAATGCTAGGGTGACAGGAATGGAGGACACACATACAAAAGTAGAACTGATAGTTACTTAAGCGTAATGAAGTTTATTTTGAAAGGTAAACCAAAGAATGACATGAAAACTGGAGGCTTTGGCTTTATCTAATAAGGATTATAAATTACTTTAATAATAGCAAATTTGATGGAATCAGAAATTTCAATGTAGTTCTAAGAGAAGGAGCATGCAGGAATTACTATTGATACGTAGAGACATTGTTTGTAAATTAAAATTAAGGAGGTGGTAAAATTTATACTTGGGGACATAATTAAGGTTAATAGTACTACTTCCTATAAGATGCTAAGTATCAGGAAAGAGTACAATTTTGGTAAAAAAATAACAGGTTTTATCAGAGAAATATGTGGAAATGCAGTTTTTTTCCTGTGTGTAAAGTGTTACTTAGGAATTAAGGTTGGAATAAAGAATGTCAAATGTGAGGGGTTCGCATTAAGCCCATTATTATTTGATTTGACAATAAATAGTGGTATGTTTGAATTAAAAATAAAACATCTGAAAAAGTAGGAGTGGAAAATAGAATTAAGATCTGGTATATCTTCACAATTTAAGTATGCTGACAACATTTTATGTCTTGTTAAAAATGAAAGACTAGTAAGAAAGTTATTAGAATTGTGCATACACTGTTATAAAGGGTTAGACTGGAGCTCCATAAATCTAAATCATTTCTATCAGAAACGATATGATCTACTTTAATTTCAAAGAAATAGAACTGTGAGCAGGCGCGGTGGTGCAGCGGTTAGCGTTGCCTCCTCACAGCAAGAGGTTCTCCGGTTCGATCCTCGGCTGGGGTGCCTTCTGTGCGGAGTCTGCATGTCCTCCCTGTGGTCGCATGGGTTTCCTCCGGGTGCTCCGGTTTCCTCCCACATCTAAAACACATGCTGTAGGTGGATTGGACACTCTAAATTGGCCCTAGGTGTGAGTGCATGCGTGTATATGCCTTCTGTGGAAGGTCGGGCGCTGGGCTGGCAACTCGACACCGTAAAACTCCTCTGCCAATCATGAGCAGACAGGTGATCCGCTGTGGCGACCCCTAACCAGGAAAAGCCGAAAGAAGAAGAAGAAGCATTAGGAATTGTATTTGGAGGATGGGAAATAATGTTAAGTGCACGCAAAAAATTGTTGATGGAAATGGAAGATATCAAAAAGGAGAAAGGGTATAATTTCATAGGTTCACAGGAGGTTACTAAGATAGTGGCACTAGGGCCTTTACAAACCTAGCCATGTTAATCCCAAGTATCCCCATTTACTCTTTTTGTGTAGATCATAGAACAAATCTATGAATAGAGTGGATCTGTGATCAACAACAGCTACCCATGTCCATGAGGAATATGAGTGCCACCCCAGGGGGAAATTTGCGATCACCCATCCAATTATCTAGGTTATGTTTGAATAAAGTTAGTGAGGAGCTCTGTTTTATGTGAAAAGGAAGTCTATTCCAGATAAGCAGCAGCCTCTGGGAGACATATCTGTCTCTCCAGCATGTTCTGTTAATGTCACAAGCTAAGTTGAGATCCCTAGAGTGAAAGACTCTTGTGCCATTTGACTTGTGGATGTGCAGCATTTCCATTAGGACAGGATTGGAGATTGCCCTATAGACCAGACATAAGTCACCTCTCAGCAGCCTATAACATACAGAGTAAAGTGAAAGGCTTTCAATCTGTCCATGTAGGTCATGGTTTGGAGTCCCTGTATTTTCTTAGTGAGAAACCTCTGATTTCTCTCCAGCTGCTGCAGGTGTTTGGTGAGATACATGCGAAAGGGTGCATTATACTCTGTTAGTGGTCGAGAACAGTGGAGTTGTAACATGCCTTGACCTGGATGTTATGCCCTTGCTTATGAGGTGTGCTACATAGAAAGCTTTCCTTATCACTGTGGAAACTTGTTGGTCAAAGTTTAGATTGCTATCAACCTATGTTCCCAAGTCTCATACCACTGGATTGGAACTCAGGGTGGTGCTGTCAATACTGTAATTTGTAGGAAATTCTGTTTTGCCAAAGGGAATAATAATGCATTTTTTTTGCATTTAGTTTTAGACCATGGCTTTGGTACCAGTCATTTGTTTGTGTTAGCCCTTCTTGTAATATGTTGACATCATTGTGGGACTCAGTGATTGCTCCCAATTTGCAATCATCAGCGAGCCTGAACTTCAGTGAAATAGATGCCAAACAGTAAGGGGCCCAGCAAAGACTCCTGTGGTACTACAATGGTGATGGGTCTATTGGTGGAGGAGGAGTCACCAATTCTGACAGAGTTTGTTTTGTCAGTGAGCCAATTGGCTACCCATCTAGTAACGGAAGGGTTAATCCCATGTTCTTCATGTTTCACTGTTGCAGTCATTACATTTGGGTAATCTGCTGGTAGGTTGCCCTCAGTCGGCCTGAATAACAAAGTCTTGGGTCCTGTGTCGGTTGCTGTCTCCTCTTCCATGACGTCAGGTCATCAGGGGTATAAAACATGCAGCCAACGCCATTTTATTCAGTTCATGAGTGCATGTGTGATTTATTGGGTCTTGCACTTGATAGGCAGCTGACCATGACCTTCTCCTTGCCCATTCTGCTGAGGGTTGTCTCACTATGGAGTGACTATGGACAAGACATTTGATGTGTTTTGCCTTAGGGGGTTATTTGTTGAGACACGGGTGTGTGTGTTGATATGTGTAGTAGTTTCTTTTTGCTTATTGGTGAGTGTGGGTGGTGTGCATTTGGGAGGTCTCTGTTCTTTTGGTAGGCTTTTAGTGAGTACCTCCATGTATGTGGATTTGTGTGTCATGACCTTATTTTGTGTGAGATGTGAGGTTTGCATGAGAGGTGAAACGTGTGTGCTGATGACCTGTTTGATGTCTAGTTTGTTTTTACGTGAGAGAATTGACTCCAATTCAACAGTGTATTTGCATCTCTCACATAGGGTGCTTTAGGAGTAAATGGTTGTCAGTATAAATAAAGCAATTGCTACATTGCCTCAAGATGCCCATATCAATCAAGCTGATAGGAGAAATGATGGGAAACTGGCCATTCATTGTGGCAGGATTTTTCTGAATGTAGTATTTGGGAAGGAAGTGGGCTAGCTGGACTTGGTAATTCAATTGAATACAGTTAAAGTGCAGTGCTACTTTAAAATATACTTATTTTCAGTTTTTTTCAGTGGATGCTTTGGATTTCAGTGCAGATACACTCCTGACCACTGGATAAAGTTGCCAAATGTTGAGCAGCTACGGTAAACTGAGACTAAACCCGAGGCTTATATACAGGTAAATTTAGGAAAATGATGCGGAAAAAAACAGTTCAGCACAGGTACCACTCCACAGATATTTATTAAGCACTTCCATCTAAAATAAATGTCAGACTTCTTCAGAATACAATTACAAGGAAATCACTGAATTCAAATAAGCTATTCTCCCCACTCATTGGTCAAACACTCACATAGGGACACTCCCTTAATGACCTCTTAAACAAAACTCAGTTGTTTAAAACCAAGATTATATAAAACAATACAACAGCATAAAAATATGTAAAATATGAAATGCAAAATCAAGTAATAAATTATAAAAAAATGCACAGATTTTAACTTTACCAAAGGTCCCACGGACATTCTGTCATTAAGCCCAGGTGGTTCACAGGCAGTGGTGTTAATCTGCCACTTCAACTCTTAATACTCCAGGAAATCATCAGTGGATCCCCCTGGAGGGCCCAAGTCCATCTGGTCAAAAGCACAAAACATAAGCTTGTGAGTGGAATAGACTTTAATATGCCTATAAAGGGAGTTATTCTCATTTTATGCCCTATATCATACATGTGCTAATAAAGCCTTTGTCTGAAAGCCCTCTTGGTCTTCCCCACATAATAACTTTCACAGGACTGGCACAGAGCCACATATACCACACCCTTGGAGTAGCCAATACTATTTTTAGATGGTTTAATAAAACCAAAATTCTTGATTTTAATTTTCTCCTTATTAACTGTAAATGGGCACTGTGGGCATCTCCCACATTTAAAACTCCCACCATGTATTGGCATGAGAGAATTTTTCTCCAACAGCCCCTTACAACAAATGTCCTTTTTGTAAATAATAGCTGGCTTGTTGCCCAATAGACCGGCAACTCCCAATATTTCATAATAATCTCTTAGAAGTCTATATTAAAGGGCAAAATTAAAGCTTTATGAAATCCATGAGTTGCACTGGTGGCCCCCCTGTAAGTACCATCAATTTCCAAGTACAACAATGCCCTAAATACCCCATCAGTCTGTTTTCTCTTAACCTCACTAATTATGTTGCCCACAAATGAGTCTGGGTAACCTCAATGCTTTAACATGCCTGTCAAGACCCTACATTCCTCTAAAAAATCATCACTACCCGACACCATTCTGGCTAGCCTAACAAACTGTCCCTCTACTGGGGCTCTTTTTTGATGTATAGGATGCCAGCTACAGAAATGCAAAAGAGAGTTAGAGTATGTGGGTTTCCTGTACAAATGTGAGGTGAGTGTTTTTTTGTCACAGTTTTTCTTAATAGTCACATCCAAGTAATTAACTTTATCTTTGTCAACAGACATGGTGAACTTCAGAAAAGAAGCAGTCTCATGAATATATTGAAAAAAAAACTCTGTAATCTATTGACACCTCCTTTCCAAAACAACACTATGTCATCCAGGTAATGGCCATATAAGGCCCAGCAATCATTAAATGGTGAATTTAAAACAAAAAGGTCTTCCCAGTGTGCCAAAAGTAAATTGGCAAAAACAGGTGCGCCCATGGCCACCCCCCGTCTTTGTTTAAACAGCTGGCCATCAAAAATCAAGAAGTTATTTTCCAACACTAGTTCCATACAAGTTCTTATTGTCAATATAGTGTCATGCGGCATAGTAGTGTTACTACATAAAAACTCATAGAACCATTCTTTTCCTTGATCATGGGTTATTGACAGAGAAAAGATCATAAATGTCAATGGTTACCATTAGCAGATTATCATTGTGAATGTCCTTGCTGATCTTACTCAGGAAATCCCAGGAATCCTTAAAAAGGGTGGCCCGTTGGTCAAGTACATGTTTGACTTTTGAGTCAATGAACTTAGCAGTTCCAAAAGTCTTGGATGCCTTAGCATCCACAATGGGATGAAGAGTGGGGGTTGGAAATGGACTTATGGATTTTAGGGATTCAAGAAATAGTAGGAATTTGTGGGTAACTTATTTCCAAAAAAAAAAACATGTTCTTCCAAACTAATTTGCCCATTAAGCAATAGTTCATCTAAAGTCAGATCAATGTTTCTATCCCCCTCCCTCACTGCTCCCCTTTCTTTGCTATTTCTTGTATAGAATATTTTATTGGCATTAACTGAAGGAATTGGCTTGTACATGCACTGTTATTGCTTTAGATTGTTTCATTATGGTTAATGCACTGTGAACAACAGCCTCTTATGTGCCAAGATTTATTTCACTGGAACAGAGTCTCAATTTACTACATCTTGTTTTATTTTAACTAAGGCATTGCATTATTCTTTGAATATATCTAAAGAAAGAGGACTGGTGTCTGCTCTAAGAGCAGTGTTCATTTCAAAGTAAATGCACACCATGGATTGTGCTATCCCAAACAGACTAAAGACGCTATCCTCCAAAAAAAGGAAGCCAATCTGGTGGTCCTCTGCCATAAACAAACTGTACAACAGAAGGAAGAAACTGTTGCAAAAGAGAGTAAAATCCCATGAGTGGAGGAGCTCCCTGGTCAGCCTCAGTAAGAAGCTGAGATCCCTTATAAGATCCTCCAAAGCTAGCTACGAAAACAAAATTGTCACTAATTCCAAGGACAACCACAAAGCATTCTTTAGCTATGTCAAGAATCTCAATGGCAACACCCAGATCTGCTCTGAGCTACAGCACAAAGGCATGAAAATTAGAGAACCAACTGAGATTGCCAACATCCTGGCAGATAGGTTCAGTAGTAACTTTACCCTCCCACCCCCTAAAGGGCCCATATCTATACAGGAAGAATGCAGAGTCCCTGTAATCACAACTACGCAGGTAAAAGCTGCACTCTCTAAAGCCAAAAACATAGCATCCATGGGACCGGACAACATTCCAGGCTGCATTTTACACAAACATCAGAACGAACTGGCTCCCCATTTAAGCACCATGTTCAATAATAGCCTCACATCAGGCTTTGTGCCCACTGAATGGTGCACAGCAACAGTTATCCCACTCCAAAAATGGGGAGCCACCACTGATCCTGGGAACTATCGACCTATTAGCCTGACAAGCCTGATCTGCAAGGCCATGGAACTTATCATCATGGAACTCATAAACAAAGACATTGGTAACCTCCAAACTCTGGATCCCACCCAGTTCGGGTTTGTGAAAGGCACATCATGCCTCCTGAACCTGATCCACTTCTTTGAGGCAGTCACCAAAGCCATAGATGAGGGTAAGGTGGTTCACACAGCCTATCTTGACCTCGGCAAGGCTTTCGACACCATCCCCCATTCTGGAATTATAGCTAAACTCACTAAACTAGGTATAAATCCCTACTTCACAAGATGGGTTGCCAACTGGCTCACTGACAGAACCCACACTGTAAAATTTGCAGACTCCAAATCTGACCTCAAAGTAGTGACAAGTGGAGTACCACAGGGTTCCGTCCTGGGACCTCTCCTGTTTGGTATCTACTTCTCTGAAGTACAGGCTAACACAGAAGGCCTCTGGCTAACGAAGTTCGCAGATGACTGCAAACTAGGAGCCATAGTCAAGTCCCCAAATGATGTGGACATCCTACAGAAGGGCCTCACTGAGACAGATGCCTGGTGTTAAAGCCATAGCCTCAAGCTCATTGCCAAAAAGTGGTGTCATCCCCTTTGGTAAAAACTCTGTACCCATGAACAACCACATAGGCAGCAATCTACTTAACACCAAATGCGTGATGAGACCTCGGGACGCAGGTGGACAGTAGTCACTCCTTTGATAGTCACATCGCCACAGTAGTCAGGAAGTCCTTCTACATGGCACACCTCATCATAAAAGGGTTCTCATCCAGGAAAAAAGAGGCCATTGTTCCCCTCTATTCGACACTCATTAGACCCATTATAGAGTGACGCCCCATTTGGAATGTACCTCACAAGACATCTGCAGCAGCTGGAAAGGCCACAGAAGTACCTCACAAAGAGAATTACTGGCCTCAAACAAATGCCCTACACTGACCACTTCAAAAAACTCCAGCTTTACTCCGTAGCATATCGCCTACTCCGAGGTGATCTCTGCCTAACATATAAAGCTATGTCAAACCCAGAGCTGTTGGACATGCTACACCTAAAGAAATCCCAATCCCTCCGAGCTACATGCTCTAGGGACCTAAACCTTGTCACCACAATAAACAGGACATGCTGGAGGGATAGATTCCTGTTCCAGAGACTTCCCATACTCTGGAACAGGCTACCCATCTATGTCAAGCAAAGTTCTTCATTAACACTCTTCAAGAAAAATCTTGATGAGTGGATGGGAAATAAAAATACACCCCAAGGATCACTACTGTGTCTCTGCTTGATAGTGGCACAGGAAAATAACTTTCTTGGGTGGCGTAAGCCAGGGAACCTTGTTGGCTAGGCTTACGTAGGCCCTTGGGCCGATAGCCTAGTACCTACCTATGAATGTATGAACCAAATGGAGTGATGCTTTAACTCACACTTGAGATTTTTCCATTGACTGGATTTTAGGGAGAGCGTAATTTTACCATCAGGTCCTGAGAGGATGTTTTACCTCTGGCTCACACTGGAGGTGTCAGCTTGTGTAAACATCTTGATTGGTTAAGCCTTCCTTAAATGGAAAATTATTTTTCAGGTTTAACAGGATCTGAGGAAGGAAAATCCCAAAAGTGCTTATCCATCCTGAATGGTGCACCTTTTGTGTTTTTATATATTTTTCCACAAGGAAAAGGATTTTTATCGAGGGTTCATTTTAATAAAGGAGTTCAGGAGTATTTGGATGTCCATGCTGGTTCGTTCATGATTTTTTTCACAGTACTCTTCAACAGAGAGGTGGTGAAAGCTCCAGTATCTCATTTTTATTTCATTGCCCTGTGTTTTTACTTTAGTTGTTATTGGCACGTGACCTGAAATAGTTATTGGATGCATAACAAGACCTATAATTAAATGCACATGTTCCTGTGAAATGTAAATGCTATCTAACCTAGCCCATTTTTTGTATCTTGGTGAATAATATGTAAATTCACTCCAAACTCCTAGTACTGAATTCACATCCTCCATGTTAAATATTTTCATAGATTTCTTCAAAAGTCTACCCTCCTTTGTTATAGTTTCCCTTCTGGGCCCCCCAGACACATTTTCACTGCTGCACATCAAATTCCAGTCTCCACCTGTAAGTAATATTCCTCACTGAATGCTAATTATTTCTCCCAGAATTTTCTGAAGTTTCATTATAGCAGTTGTATGTGGAATATAAATACATGCCAGTATATTCCTCCTCCCTTGCCACTAGCCCCTTAGTACTAGAAATCTAACATTATTATCTTTTTTATCCACTTCTGAAACTATTGGAGCTCCTCTTGCAATTAATACAAGTACTCCTGTTTTCCTTTGTCCCAGGTATTCTGCTGAATAACCATCCTGAAAACTTTTGTTTTTCATAGTCACATGTTCAGTTCTTTCCACATATGTTTCCTGTAGCTCAGCTATTTGCACTTTACATTTTAATGTAGTTCACTACTCTTTTTGTATTTATCTGTGAGACCAGTGACATTTAAAGACATTAGGCAAAGCATCATTGTATTAAAAAGTTATCTCCACCTTTTATGTACAACAGCTTTATTGTTAAATGCTAGTTTCATCTTTTCTGCTACGTGCATACACTGTTTTGCAGGTTGAACATTTATTCATTGTTTCTCATCATATCCATTTGAGCCTATGTCATATCCAATAAAAAATTTTTGTTTTATTGAAAACCATCAAACAAAAGAGCAAGCATACTCCAAATATCCCCTAAAATTTGTTAACTTAATACTAACACACACAACTATGTATATCTTCAAATATGGAAGTTTTATGCTCCTGATAGGAACAAATATCCCAGACTGATAACCACATTTACAGGCCTGAGTTAACCTAAAAGAAAGGTTATTCATGGTCAGATGCATGGTGCAGCCTGTGCTTCTACTATGTGCTGTCTGGTTTTGACTTATCTTTATAGCTCTTCCAGCTGGGAAAACAATTGTATGTTTTCAGAGAACATTATCTCCTATCCAGTTTCTCTTTTTTAGCCAATTTCTCTTTATCTGATTGACTCCATGGAGATATGTGGACCAGATACAGAACTGCTACCAATTATACATTTATTTTCAAAAGCCTTGTAATATTCAATATTCTTTTTCATTTACTTGCTTTCTCTTAAATGTGTTACTAGATCAAGCTAATGGCCTTAATACAATCATTCCCCCATGCAAAAATGAAAAAGCACATTCATTTTTCTTTTGTCATGCTCTTTTAACTAGCCTTTTTTTAACTGCAGTGCTTACATTTCTTAAACTGAACAAGGAGAAAGAGAAAAGAAGGGAGAAAGAAAAAAAGAGAAAAAAAACAGGAGCACCTGTTTACAATAGTATCCCCATTACACTTAAAAACAACTGAGAAAACTTTACTTTATAGGATGCAAAAAAAAATCATACTCTATAAAAATAATGTTTGTCTTGTTTGTCTTTTCGGCTTTTCCTGGTTAGGGGTCGCCACAGTGGAACTCTGGTCTGCTAATGATCGGCAGTAGCTTTTTTTTTTTTATGGTGCCGAGTTGCCAGCCCAACGCCCAACCTTCAGCGAAGGCACACCCATTCACACATGTCTTTCGGAGGCCATTCGACCATGGGGATACTATTAAGAAAAACGTTTGTTTTACTAATGGTTAAGTTTCTCCCTCCTCTTCCCCTACCCTAAGTATTTTTCTGAAAATTAATGAGATGAAGTAGGGCATACACTTTAGAGTCCCCACAAATCCAACAAAGTCCAAAAAAGTCCAATATTTCAAAATTTTCTTGTTGTATTATATTTCACAAATATAATTATTGCTTTGTAATCCCCCATTTGTCAATTTCCAAGTTACAGGTTTTAGTTCTGTTCATCATCTCCCAAATGCAGTCTCAGCTTTATTTCCAGCATGCTCTCAATTCTTCTAGTCAACTGTCATGCTCCCATCCTTCTCTCCAGCACTTTCCATTGAAACATTGGAAAAGTTTTCACTGGCACAGTCTCTCTGCGGTCTTTATTACCAGAAGAACAACAAGCAGAATCTCCTTCTGTCTCATAGCTCACTTTTTGTTGGACAAACTTTTGTATTTCTTCCTTAACATGTACTTCATCAAAAAATGATTTTGTCCCTCCGGGAAAGAATATTTTGAAGATAGTTGGGTACAGCATTTTGAATCTCATGCCTGCTTCTCGACATTCCCTGAATAGTGGAATAAATTTGCTCCTCTTCTGTATGGTGTATAATGAGTAATCATTCTCCACAAACACTTTGCTGTCTCCCACTGTTAGTACTTTGTGTTTCTGCCACAGTTTTGTCAGCATCAACTCCTTCTGCTGGTAGGATTGCAGTTTTACTATTAAAGGTCTAGGTCACTGTTTCATAGCCAGGTGTGGAGCATACACACAATGTGCCCTTTCAATTAACAACTGCTGTTGTTAAATACCAGACCAGTTGCTGATTTGTGCTTTCATAAATTTAATATATTCTGTTCTAAATTCTCTGGTACAGCTGAAAATCTCAGGTTTTCCCTATGTGCTCTGTCCTCTAATTCTATTATTGTTTGAAACATCTCTTCTTGAGCAGTCTCATATTCAGCCAGCCTTTTGTCCATTTTGACCTCTGATTTTTGCTGTTTTATTACCTCATCTGAATATCTGTTTAAAGCTTCTTCCATTTTTTTCAAGCCTTTTGTTGTTTGAGTTGATATATTCCATCAGTGATTCATTTATTTTAGTCATGTCTTTGTGCAGTTGTCTTATGCTTTTCCTCTAGGTTACTGGAAGTCATGTCTGGAGCTTGCACTGCTTTTTGACGAACAGCTGGCTTACATTTTCCAGTCAGTGTTTTTCTTCACCTTTTGTAGCTGATTTTCCTTCAGGTCTTCTGTATCTCTTTTTTCCTGGCATCCAGGCTGTACACTTACTAGCCAGTTAATGTAATTTACCCAGAAACACAAAATGTCCACTGGCCTTCTCTGCTGAGTTTCTGTTTTCACACTGGGAGAGCTAGAATTAAGCTGTTACTCAATGTGCAGTCATCTTAGAAGTCTATAGTACTTTATTCTTGGCAGTTTGTTATAATGTGGTATTACCAGTTGAATTTGCAACAATTAGGACTGTCCTTGTTGTCCTTTACTCCCCAGATATATTTATAACTACAGATACTTAGCTAAAACCAAATGTAAAAGATGAAGAAATTATTCCAGCAGGCTACAACATCCTAAGAATGAATTAAAGAAGTGCACACACAGGAAAAGGCCAGAGGGTTAGCCATTTTTATAGAACTACAATTGAAATGACACCCCATTCCAACCCCATTCTCCAGTTTAGCAGTGAAGAAATACTCAATGCTCAGCTAAAGCTAAACAGTAAAAACAGCATTTACATAACAGCCCTATACATACCCCACCCACCAACCCCTGTACAATATTAACACTGCTGAAGAAATACTGCACTGGATATCTACCAACTTAAGTCACAAAACAGGGAACCCTCAAAATTTTTCTCAGAGACCTCCATGTACACACAAAAAAACTGTAGAGTTTCACTCAGATTATCAGTACCCCAGCTAGGCTTAAGAAATATAGCAGTACATAATCTACACTGGATTGGATTCTCACCTCATCTCCAAACAAAATAACCACCAGTGGTCACCTACCAGACACCATCAGTGATCATCTTCCTTCCTGCCTCTGGTATAAAACAGCAAAAAATATCCAAAGACAACAAAAATGGAGCCAGGCACATGATCTCAGAAAATTCCATGTGCAAACTTTTATTTCCAACTTTCAGCTATGTATCTGGGAATTCTAAAACAACTGCTTCTAGAGGAAGCAGTCTCAGAATTTAACAAATTGTTTCTAAATATACTAAATGAACTGACTATCATCAGAACAAAAAAGGATAACATCTAACTCAGCACCTTGGTTAATAAAAGTAACTAAACAACATCTTTCTGCTCATCAGGGACAAAGCTTTGCAACAGTGGTCACAAAACAAATCTCCAAGCAACAGGCAAAACTTCAGATATCTCAGGAACTGTACCAAATCCCATACTAAAGCAGGCAAAAAATCTTCTACACTAACCTCCAGGGAAAAAAAAAACACGAACAGCCACACCTGTCTGTCCTGGGCATCACTGAAAACTCTTTTCCACCCTGGTCAAACAACCACATCAATACTTTCAACTAAGAATATCATCATCGACATTTCCATTCATTTCAGCAACTACTTCATCCAAACAGTTTTATCACTTGTCAGTGGTAATCATTCCCCTAGTCCCCCACCACCTACTCAGCTAAATGCCCTCACATCCCTCTCCTAAAAACCTGTCCCTACCTCAACAGTCAGAAATCATCTCCAAAATCTAAAATCCACAAGTTTAGCTGCAGATTATCTTCCAGGTGAAGGCATCAGTGTGGCAGCTAACCCGCTGGCCTACCCAGTCTCTATACTTATTATCCTGCCATTTCATTACAGAGAACCATGTCCCACCCCTCTGGAAAAATTCTTATATAATACCCCTTAATAAAGGTGAAAATTCAACAGAATTATTTAACAGTGGACCTATAGCAGTACTTTCGCCCTCATCAAAAATCCTACAAAATATATATTCACACACAGCTTCTTGAGCACCTCACTGCCAGCAACTACCTCTCAAAGACACAACACAGCTTTCACCAAAGTCTTAGTACCACACAGCTGCCTTTCTACAATTCATCAACACAATCAGTCATCATAGAACTGCAGGTCGCTTAATCTGTTCCTTCTTTCTGGATTTATTTGACACTGTCTCTAATCATAAACTGCTAAATGAACTCTCCACCCTAGGCCTCTCTCAACCAATGCTATCCTGCTTCAGTAGTTACCTTAGCAACAGACAATAGGCGATAAAAAGGTAATACACTTTCTCAGTTTTTCTTCCAGTTCTTGTAGGTGTCCTCCAATTCTTGGCCCCCTTCTAGCTAATGTATTTATAACAAGTTCCACTCATCTACCAAGCATGTTACCATCCTGCAATATGGCAACGACTCCATCCTCTTTTACACTACAAGTCTTACAAAACTCCAAACAGTCACCCAAGCATCCTTTTTCTTCTATCGAATTCTGGCTAACCAATGCAAGCCTTCTCTTAAATCCTAAGAAAAGCAAATTAATGTTATTCACCGCCAAATAATTATCTGCCACAAAACAATCTTTTAATATTACATCAGCCAGTAGACTACCATAGAAACCATAATCCACCAAAACTATTAGATATAACTATAGACAAAAATCTGAAATCTGATAAGCACATATGGCAAGTCATCAAAAGAAAAAAACACCAGAAATGGGACCTCTACACATCAAACCCATACCTGAGTGATGCAGCAAAGAAATCCATTGCCCAATCCTGCCTCCTTCGCACAATCTTATATGCATCAGCCATATTTACAAACTTATTTACCATGCAGCAAACAAAGTTGCTACAACAAATTACCAAAATTCACTTTAAACCTCTTATATAGGATTCACTTTTGTCTTGCCTTAAAACAAATGCAATGGTTATGAACTACCCCAATGCGTATCCTGGATCGAGCCAGTTACAGCCTATAGTTTTATCTACAACCCCCAATAATTGTCCTTCCCTAAAACATGTTTTGGCAGTGTTCACCATGCAGAGAGTTATGCTCCAGTGAAAAGCTTCTGGCCACCAGGAAGTCAAACAGTGCTACAGGATGTGTTCTGTGTTCCAAGTAAGACACCAGACCCTGGAACAAGTTACCACTTCACTAAAACAAACTGAAAATTTAAAAGACTTCAAACCCAAATTGAAACAATACCTGACTTACTCCTGGCTACTATGCTCATGTACCTCACTTGGATAAAGTGGAGCTTTAAAGCCAATGCAATCTCTATAAGACACCTGGCTTACAGACACCTTTAGCACAAACCATAACCTGCCTGCATAGCTATGCTATCTCACCTCCATTTCTCCATAACTTTCTACCTTTTTCATTCAATTTTCCTAAATTCTCACTTTTCCTTCTCATGTCTCTCCACTGCCTCTTCCCCTTTTCCTGTATTTCTTCCTGGATACCACTGTCAAAGAAGTTTAAATTAATATCATGTTTCCTTAGAATTCTGTTTTATTACACTATCACTGTATGTTATGTTGTTTGTATTCTTAATGAAGTAATATGTCAGAACTCTCTCACACACACACACACACACACACATATATATAAATAAATAAATATATATATATATATATATATATATATATATATATATATATATATATGTGTATATGTATTAGACCAAGACCATTAATGTATGTTGTCTCTGTTTTTATTGTAGTGTTTTCCTTAGAACTTTATATATTAAAATTAAACATTGTTAACCAATATATCACAAGTATGAAATGAATTTAATGAAAGTTGCAATTGTTGGTTGAGTTTCTAGCTTTTTTTTGGACTCTGGGACGTATATTGTTTCTGGGCTATTAAAAACTTTACTGGTGGTAACATTCTTGATGTTAGTGAGCAGAAACAGCAAATAACAAGCAGAAGTGTAGAGAAATGTAAACCTAAGTTAAGGTTTTATTATTTTTTTTTGGATTGGTTCTGCTGATGTAATGACTTTTTACAGGTGTAATAATTTAACTGCAGGGATTACAAGAGTTGAAATAGTGACTGCTGCACTTAAATGAGGGCAAGAGCCTGGCTCCATGGTACAGAGGATAGAGCCCTGACTTTGACCTAGGCAGCCAGGACTTGATTAACAGCCCTGAAATTGAAGAAGCCAGACAGGAAGTGGGAGGAGTGAAGAGGTGTAGCCTGCTAACTTCACCTGATGGGGGGGTATAGCTCTCAACTATTTCCCTGCTTTTTTGCAGAATGGTCCTGATGCTATCTCATATTTTTGCCCTGTCCCTCATAAAAGTTTTAATTTTTTAGTAAAGCATCGAGGATTACAGTGAGTCAGTAATGCCAGACATTAGAATTTCATACTCTCCTCCTCCTTTTTTAATTCATGTTGATACAATACCAGTGCTCTGTTGACTTTGTAAGTGAATTAGAATAATATTATTTAAAAATTGGACCTTAATTTGTGCTTTTCCTATGAAATATATATGATTTTTGTGAAAAAAGTTGAGTGGTATGGTAGGGAGGGCTGTATGTACTTGAGGGCGCAACAAATGATGTGATCTCCCTGGCTGAACGAATGGTGTGATCTCCCTGGCTGAATGAATGGTGTGATCTCCCTGGCTGAACAAATGGTGTGATCTCCGTGGCTGAACGAATGGTGTGATCTCCCTGGCTGAACGAATGGTGTGATTTCCCTGGCTGAACGAATGGTATGATCTCCCTGGCTGAACGAATGGTGTGATCTCCCTGGCTGAATGAATGGTGTGATCTCCCTGGCTGAACGAATGGTCTGATCTCCCTGGCTGACCGAATGGTGTGATCTCCCTGGCTGAATGAATGGTGTGATCTCCCTGGCTGAATGAATGGTGTGATCTCCGTGGCTGAACGAATGGTGTGATCTCCCTGGCTGAACGAATGGTGTGATCTCCCTGGCTGAACGAATGGTGTGATCTCCCTGGCTGAACGAATGGTGTAATCTCCCTGGCTGAACGAATGGTGTGATCTCCCTGGCTGAACGAATGGTGTGATCTCCCTGGCTGAACGAATGGTGTGATCTCCATGGCTGAGACCAGGGAAACATCTTCTCATGCTTCAGCTTTATGAAGGAATGCTTTTATGGAAGTGAGGGACACAATCTCCATGGTCAGCTGTTTGCACACCCCCTCCCAGGTGCTTTGTTAGATGTATGCAGGTATGAGGGCATAAAATATAAAAAGCTTGTACCACCCTAAAGTAGACTTTCACCTCAGTGATGTGGACTGGATGAGGTGATTGACTGGGAGGGTACTGCTTATCTAAACACAGAGTGTGTTTGTGTCTTTCGGCTTTTCCCAGTTAAGGGTCGCCACAGCGGAACTCCGTTCCCTAATGATTGGTAGTTGATTTTTACGCGCCGAGTTACCAGCCCTGAAGCACAACCTTCAACGAAGGTACGCCCATTCAAGCCTGTCTCCACGCAGAAGATGCTCTAGCTGAGAATTGAACCTGACAGCGTCTTACTGTGAGGCGACAACACTACCATAGCACCACCAGTGTAAAGAGAACAAAAAACAAGTGGACAGGATCATGGGCCAACATAACACTGTTTGCCGTGATGTAGGCCTACTATGCATTTAGTTGCACTGTTCAAAGACAATGAAGAAAAATGTAATATATTCACTTGAAAGAGAATTTTTGTCTGCATTTAGCAGTGTACTGTGGAGTAAGACAGAAGGTAGGGCTTTGCTGATGTCGTGCAAGAAGAAGTTTAGAGAAAAAATGATATAAACGTTTCTAAACTATTTGTTCTGTCTGTTTAAGCTGCCTCCTTTTGATCTGGATTAAATGAGTTAACAGTATATTCTTGAAACTTTCAGGGAGTTTGCTGGGTGGGTGCTGCTCTAGGCTTCTACGACCTGTTCAATGTCAACTCTGGGAGTAGTGTCTACTACTGTGGAAGAAGCGGCAACCATTGTTAAAGTAGTGTCCAGGGCTGTGTGAGTAGTGGCTACCACTGCATTGTGTGAGTTTTGTGTTTCCTGCCCATCAAAGCTCCATACTGACCTTTGTTGTGCTTTAGAGGGTCAGATTACAGGTGGAGAACAAAGATCAGATTTATTTAACCATGGTATGATTTCTCAAAGCCCACAATGACACATCCATCATATTGAATACCACATCTGTACAATATCATGCGTTCACACAGTTTTCACATTTAAACTTATTTGTATTCTAAAATTGCTTTAATCTTTTATAACCTTTGTTAGATGTTGTCAACATAATGTTCCGATTAGGGTTGCCATCTAACTGAGAAAAATACTCATAAATAAGAGAATAGGTATACTGCTGTACAGGCTTCCCACTTTGACAGAAATTTCTATTCATACTATATCTACACAGATTGTTTTGGGTAAGACCTTACTGATGACCATAGCATTGTTTATTAGGATTTGTTTTAGCAATGATATGTTCAAATTATGTGCTGTACATGCTACAGCCAAGGATTAAGAAGGGGAAAAGGTACCACTGAGAGAACAGGGTACAGATAAGATGCAACCTCTATCCTGAGCACATGCCTGGCTGCCTTTCTGCATCTTTTTCCTCTTTTTTAATGCAGCAGCACACTGGTCTTTTGTCTTGGATCTTGATTCAGAAACAATAGAAGTCTCAGTTAACATTTGTACAAGGATCTGGAACCCTTAGGGCCCTTGTCAAGTTCCCTAAATGTTTAAATAGCATGTCTGCAGTGGAGTTTTGTATGTGCACTCTGTGTGCCTCGACACAAAGATACTTGACTACTCTACACAGTGTGCTGCAGAGCAAAGATTACTGCAGCCACTGACTGTAATGACTAGTTGAATGCAGTTGCTATAGCAACAAACGGAGGTGCTGTGACATTGGTGATGCGGTAACATTTACTGAGCCATCTGCTTCAGCCTTAGAGGAGGAGTGGCATAGGGTACCAGGTTCTGGCTGCAGTCCCTGTCAGTGTGTCAGCTACAGGACCCACACTGTTGTTAGTACAGAGATGTCCATTTGTAACCAGGCAAATGCACATCAAACAGACCAAGAGCAGCATGGACTTCTCCAGTTACTAATATTCCACTCTGAAGGATAGTCTCTGAACTCCTCTCCTCATTCCTACTTGTATTAGTGTGGAGAGGATCAGTTTAGCAGCCACCTATCTGAATTCTCCTGAAAAACAAAATAAACAAGGTGTTTCCTTCTTTGCTACGTTTCTACACTGAATGCTGCAGTACAGATCTGTCAGCTAGAGCCCAACCCCCAAACTCGGTTAATAATATTCCCCTTCTAAACAGTGCTGTTCAAGGGAAATAAAACATCCTTGAAACTGGAACAGCTGAGTATGTTTCGTTTATGCTGCTGTTCCTTTTGCTTGCTGAGGATATGGCAGAGCTGGATTTCAGGTTTGAGGCAGTGTTTCTAACATTAAGTCAGTTTGATTTCTTGCTCCTTAACAATTTGGGTCAGCATATCCTAAACAGTTCTTTTGGGAGTTAAACCAAAATGATGAGCTCCTGTTTAGACATTGAGTGTTTTTATAAAGGTACAAGATTAGCAGTTTCAGTACTGTTTTAATCCTCTCTTGAATGTCTGTCTCGCTGTCTTCCACCTACAGATGTGTTAAATTCTTTTGTCTGCTTACCTTTCTCCTTTTCACTTTATAGTGTCATAAAAGCACCTTTCTGGGTCAGCACTGCACATTCCAGAGGACATCACAACATCAGGCCTCCTGTCGGCTAGCAGAGTGGCATCCTCTGTGATGAATAACATGGCACTGGAGTCCACGTCTTTGTGTGTGAGTGCGTATGTGTGTAGAAGATGAGCATATTATAGCAGAATGCATAGGTACATGCATGTATGACATGCACTCGTGTGTATCTGCATGGCATATTAGCTTATGGCACTGTAGAACACACACACACACACACACACACACACACACACACACACACACACACACACACACACACACACACACACTTGTGGCACCATAACATTGGTATCACATGCCTGTAATGCATCTTTTTGAGGTATTCTATTGTACCGTGACATGTTTCCTGTCTTCCC
The DNA here is from genome assembly GCF_019279795.1 of Protopterus annectens. NCBI lineage: Eukaryota > Metazoa > Chordata > Ceratodontiformes > Protopteridae > Protopterus > Protopterus annectens. Next base: position 90,915,116 of record NC_056739.1, on the reverse strand, counting down.
TCTTGCACTGTCTCCATAATTCAGTACCATCTTTCTGGAGTGTCCCATTATACCATCACATATTACCGTTCTCCCCTCATAGTATCTCCATAATTCTGTACAACTTTGCACCACACAGTGCTTTAAATAACAGTTGCATGAGTATTACTGATGGAACCACCATTTCTGTCATGTTCCTCTTTACTTTCATCCTGCTTGAATTACTGAACACATTTTTATTATGATATTAAACTTTTCTATATCTTTATGAATAACCCTAGCTCAGACTGCGATCTGTTTTTAAGATATGCGTAGTACTTCTAAGTATTACCATTAATTTTACTTTATTTCTTCTCTTTGTTGTATTGTATTACATTTCTTCCCCAGACTGCAATGAAAATGATACCTTCCAGATGGAGATTCCCTATTAACAATTACAAACAAACAAATACACATATGGGAATATGGATAAAACATGAGTAAATGGCAGTGATATATATGTGTGTGTGTGTGTGTGTGTGTGTGTGTGTGTGTGTGTGTGTGTGTGCGACATATGGATATATAGTATTGGATTACATACATGGGTGCAGCTGAGTGACTGTGAGTATAACTTATCTGCACATAGCAGTAGGGTGCATGTTTGGCTGTCTGCGAGAGTGAGTAAGTGGTTTTGGAGTGCACTTATGCTAGTGTGAATGCAGACAACATATGAGTATATGGTAGTAGAGAGCATGTGTGTGTGTCTTTGCATGATTTATGAACAAATTGTAATAGAATTCATGTGTGCATTTTGTATGTACATGATATATGAATATATGACAGTACAAATGGTTATATGTGCCTGAGCTAAACATATGACCATGTTGGTGGGTGTCTGCTTATAGCAGTGGAGTGCACAGGTGGTGATACTGTACCATGTGTGAGCAAAATGAGGATACCAATTTTTTTTTAATGACTGGAACACTTAGCAGCTATTTTAATGACATTACACAACTGTGGTGGTAAGGCAGTTTCCCTTACTCCCAAGGATGTGTGATCTTGGAGCTGATATATTTAGATATACAAGTCTGTCTCTTCACTGCCTGAACTTCTGTTAAAGTCAACAAAAGTCACTGTTGACTTATTTCAATAATTATCAGTGCAATCTTTGTGGGCATGATGTTCTGCTTTAAATCCAAGTGCACATACATGTCATATTTCTCAGCTGTCCAGATTTTCACAGAATGTGCAGATTTTTGTACCATATTTTTGGCCTGTTCCTCATAAAATTTGTGGTCCTCTGGCAAATCACTGAGGATTGAAGTCATTCAATAATGACAGACATTTGAGTTTCAGACTTTATATCTTTCAGAAAATGATGCTAACACAAAACTTGTTTTTCTAACAGCTTTCTAAGATTCTAAGAGCAGTATTTAAAATTGTTTCTTTTTGTTGGCCTTTGTCCAGGCTTCTTGTGCTAAGAGGTTGAGTAGTATGATGTGTGTGCATTGTATGAGAATATCACAGTGGAGTGCACATGTGTTATCTACATAACGTGAGCATATGTCTGCAGACTGTGCATGTGGGTGTGTATGACGTATGCACACACAGTAGTGTAAGTACATGTGTATCTGTGTCACGTGGCCACTGCTTAACCTTTTGGCCAAGATTAAGTGCAACTTGTGGTAATAGGCTATTCTTGTGTCACCATATTCGTGTGTGCATGTATGTCTGACATGTAGGCATATGGTAGTATGGTATCTATGTATGCATGTATGATATATGGGCATTTGACAGACATGCACATATGTCTCACCATGGCATACCACTTTACAGTAGTAGGGTATATGTGCTGGGCACATCATGGCAGTGGGATGTGTGTGAAAGCAGTGACCATGGCGTAAAGGCATATAGGAGTAGGGGGCTTGAGTGTATATGATGTAAGTGCATGTGGCCTGTGTGTGTGTGTGTGTGTGTGTGTGTGTGTGTGTGTGTGTGTGTGTGTGTGTGTGTGTGTGTGCATCTGTTTGTATGTATGTGTGTATGATACATGTGCATTTGACCAGGGTCTTGCATGTGTCTGTGCATATCTGTGAGGACTATGATAAATTGGCTACAGCAGTATGGTGTTTGTGAATGTATGACATATTTACATGTGGCTGTGGCATACATGGCTGTGTCTCTGCAAGGGATGGTCATAATGTGCAGGTGTAGAGCACTAGAGTGTGTGTGTATGTTGGATCGAGGATATGGGCACATGGCAATGAGATGTGAATGTGAGTGGTGTCCCTGATATAGAGGCATATATCAGTAGAGTGTTGTGTGTGTGTGCATGACATATGGACATGTGACAGGGCAATATGGATATGAGGAATGTCCATGACATAGTCCATGACATAAAGCACACGGCAGTATTCCATGTATGTAGGTCCATATGTGAGTAGTAGGCAATCAGACTGCAGATCGTTACAGCCTAGACAATAAACTGTATTCTGAAGTTCCCTCCAGCCTCAGAGAGGAAAATGCAAGATAGAGGGATGGAGAATTTCAGGTTGCCCATCAGGTTATTAATATTTACTCCGAAGGTGATAAGAGTAATACTCTGCATGACTTGTAGTGGAAGTTTGTTTTAGAGATGGGGGACACATTAGGATATGAATCTTTCACACTGTAGTGTCTTATTTGTCTGTCTCACAGTACAGAGGATTAAGGCTGTGTGGTGCTAATCACCTGTTTCTTATAGTTCTGGGTTTGACTCTCTCAACCTCCTTTTGCCTACTGTGTGAATCTGAATAAGTCAGTTATCTAGATAGTGCTCTGGGGAAACTGGGAGATTTAGCTAGTGCCTCATTTGTCTTCTGGACTGCATGCCTAGTAATTACAGATGAACCTACTGATGGTGCTTTAGATTCTTTAACTGGGTATTCAAGGAACCATTTGTTTTTCAAAAGATCAAGTGGTCAGGTAGGGTCAGATCTTTCATTGCTCAGAAGGCTAGACATGGATCGCCATGGAGCAGTCTATAAGAGACCAAGTGCAGACAAAGAACTGCTGGTCTGTCCAGATAACTGAGAGTCTTGAAGTCGTTGATTGTTTTAGTTACAAATCTCAAGTTTTCTCAAGTTGAGTGATATATTTAGACAAATAGACACCAAAAAGGTACTGTATTTTGTAATGAATCTGATGAGAGATGAATAAAGATTTATTGTTGGTCTAGAGGAGATGCCTTTTTAAGTTAAACGAGTCAGACATAAGGATTTCTGAATTACTTCAGAGACATCATAATCAAAAGACGAGGGATTGTCAACAGTTCTGCCTAGATCTCTTACAACAGTGGAGATGTTTTGCTTTACAAAGTGAAGTACAATATATTTTATCACATTTAGTCTAAGGCTGTTGTCCTTGTACCAGTTGTTAACATAATCTAACCCATGCTGGAAATAGTATGAGTCACTGGAAGAATAAATAACATCCAGTTAATAGTCATATGCAAACCTGGACCGCTGTAGGCCAGGAGTGTTGTCTGAAAAGTCTGAAAAATAGACACCAAATAGGATAAGGGTCAACACTGACCGCTGAGACACCAAGTAGGATATAGTTCAACACTAACCCCTGAGACACCAAATAGGATATGGTTCAGCACTGACCCCTGAGACACCAAATAGGATATGGTTCAGCACTGACTCTTGAGACACCAAATAGGATATGGTTCAGCACTGACCCCTGAGATCTGCAATAATGCCTGCATGGGGAGTACTATCAAAGGACTTGGCCAGGTCTAGATATGCTGTATGCACTGCGTATGTGCTAGGTACTGTGTTGATGAGTTCTGTATATATTTTAATGATGTTAAAGTGGCAGCAACTACTTTTTACAAATCCAAACTGATGACAGTTAAGAGATTTCTAATGCCCAGATTCATGAGAACTTAGGCAATGCATTCAGCAGCTTTACAATCTGAGGTCAGTGAGACTAATGGGTCTATAATTAACAGGGACCATGGTTGGGCAACCCTCGTGTAACTGCATTACAATGGCTGTTTTCTAGGCTTTGGGAAAGTCGCCAATACAAAGACTTAGTGAAGAGGTTAGGTCATGTTCAGATAGGCCGTACATTTGGTACCAATAGTCAGTCAGTCCTGTATGTTATCAGGGCACATGGATGAGATATTGTTACCTTTTAAGGGGATAAGAGGACTTGTTTCAGAGTAATTACAGATAGGGCTGCAAATCCTGTGGAATAGTTATCACTGAGGGTGGAGTAGAATTTGCACTAAATTTGTAAGTTAAGGTATTAAGCTATTTCCTTTGATTCAGAGTGGGCATTATAGGTTTATAGGTAGGTACTACGCTGTCGGCCCAAGGGCCTATGTAAGCCTTGCCAACAAGGTTCCCTGGCTTACGCCACCCAAGAAAGTTATTTTCCTGTGCCACTGTCGAGCAGAAACACAGAAGTGATCCCCGGGGTGAAGAGTGCTAATGAAGAACTTTGCTTGACATAGATGGGTAGCCTGTTCCAGAGTATGGGAAGTCTCTGGGACAGGAATTTATCCCTCCAGCATGTCCTGTTTATTGTGGTGACAAGGTTTAGGTCCCTAGAGCATGTAGCTCGGAGGGATTGGGACTTCTTTAGGTGTAGCATGTCCAACAGCTCTGGGTTTGACATAGCTTTATATGTTAGGCAGAGATCACCTCAGAGTAGGCGATATGCTATGGAATAAAGCTGGAGTTTTTTGAGGCGGTCAGTGTAGGGCATTTGTTTGAGGCCAGTAATCCTCTTTGTGAGGTACTTCTGTGGCCTTTCCAGCTGCTGCAGATGTCTTGTGAGGTACATTCCAAAAGGGGTGTTGTACTCTATAATGGGTCTAATGAGTGTCGAGTAGAGGGGAACAATGACCTCTTTTTTCCTGGATGAGAACCCTTTTATGATGAGGTGTGCCACATAGAAGGACTTCCTGACTACTGTGGTGATGTGACTATCAAAGGAGAGACTACTGTCCACCTGGGTCCCAAGGTCTCTTATCACATATTCATTGTTAAATAGATTGCTGCCTATGTGATAGTTCATGGGTACAGAGTTTTTATCAAAGGAGATGACACTGCACTTTTTGGCATTGAGCTTGAGGCCATGGCTCTGACACCAGGCATTTGTCTCAGTGAGGCCCTTCTGTAGGATGTCCACATCATTTGGGGACTTGACTATGGCTCCTAGTTTGCAGTCATCTGCGAACTTCGTTAGCCAGAGGCCTTCTGTGTTAGCCCTTACTTCAAAGAAGTAGATACCAAACAGAAGAGGTCCCAGGATGGAACCCTGTGGTACTCCACTTGTCACTGCTTTAAGGTCAGATTTGGAGTTTGCAACTTTTACAGTGTGGGTTGTGTCAGTGAGCCAGTTGGCAACCCATCTTGTGACATAGGGATTTATACCTAGTTTAGTGAGTTTAGCTATAATTCCAGAATGGGGGATGGTGTCGAAAGCCTTGGCGAGGTCAAGATAGGCTGTGTGAACCACCTTACCCTCATCTACGGCTTTAGTGACTGCCTCAAAGTAGTCGGTCAGGTTCAGAAGGCATGATCTGCCTTTGTGGAGTGGGATAACTGTTGCTGTGCACCATTCAGTGGGCACAAAGCCTGATGCGAGGCTATTATTGAACATGGTGCTTAAGTGGGGAGCCAGTTCATTCTGAAGTTCGTGTAAAACGCAGCCTGGGATGTTGTCCTGTCCCATGGATGCTGTGTTTTTGGCTTTAGAGAGTGCAGCTTTTACTAGCGTAGTTGTGATTACAGGGACTCTGCATTCTTCCTGTATAGATATGGGCCCTTTAGGGGGTGATGGGGGGTAAAGTTAGCACTGAACCTATCTGCCAGGATGTTGGCAATATCAGTTGGTTCTGTAATTTTTGTGCCTTTGTGCTGTAACTCAGAGCAGATCTGGGTGTTGCCATCAAGATTCTTGACAAAGCTATAGAATGTTTTGTGGTTGTCCTTAGAATTAGTGGCAATTTTGTTTTCGTAGCTAGCTTTGGATGATCTTATAAGATACTTATTGTTGTGGAATGGCTCTGAATATTGCTGGATGTTAGTTATTAACTGGATAACTTAGTTAAAGAAGACTAGTAGTTATTTTTTGGTTTCACTAACTATTTCAAGTTCATTTTAAGCTTTGCACTTCCTAATGGTACCCTTAAGCTTGCTAGTTTGCTTAAATGTGACCTTAAAGTAGGTAAAATATGACCTCTTATAACCATTAAGTAATTTCTTTCTCTTGCTGTATAGTTTTATGTAAGGATATTCCACCACAGGGGTTTGCTTTTAAATTTCTCATTATATTTGGTGCTGATAGGAACTGTCTTATTGATATGACTACATAAATGTCCATTGGAAGAGCACTGCAGTGGAATTTTCCTAGATCATCAAATAGATAAGAAGGTTTGTTTTGATAAGTCCCTAAACACAGAGCTGTTTGTTTGGGAAGTATTTACCAGCTTTAAAGAAAAAGATCAGTAATTTATAGTTTGCTTTAACGAAGGAAAATGATGCATGTGGAGGTATGTAAGAAGGGACTGTATTTATGAAGACAATATCAACTCAGCCTCTTGTAGGATGGTTAATTGTCTGTGCAAAAAAGTTACCATTTGCCATATCAAGGAAGCACTGACCATACTGACCATTGGTGGTATAAGGCAATCACTTTATTGATGGATAGCTGAAGTACCCCAAAATAAAGATGTTGTGATTAATGGGGATTTCAGCTAAGGTGTTAACATAGCTGTCATGGTAAATCAGAAACACAGGGGGCATTTTATAACTGGCTTTGAAGTGGTAATTAGTCTTATTTAGAGTGATTTGTTTACCTAAGGGCTCAAATTTTGGGGCCCAAGGAATCTGTAATGGGATGATGATCTCCTTGACAAATACAGATATTTCCCTGCAATTGCCAGTAGGTTTGAAGACATGATAGATTTCATAGTTTCATAATATTGAGTTTGGGCCTGAAAGGCCTTTTAAAACATCGACTCCAAATTTAATGACTACACTAATGATCCCATTCAATATGTAATCTTCTTCTTCTTTCGGCTTTTCCCAGTTAGGGGTCGCCACAGCGGATCACCTGTCTGCTCATGATTGGCAGTGGAGTTTTATGGTGTTGAGTTGCCAGCCCAGTGCCCAACCTTCCACAGAAGGCACACACGCATGCACTCACTCCTAGGGCCAATTTAGAGTGTCCAATCCACCTACAGCATGGCTTTGGGATGTGAGAAGAAACCGGAGCACCCAGAGGAAACCCACACAGCCACAGGGAGGACATGCAGACTCCGCACAGAAGGTACCCCAACCGAGGATAGAACCAGAGAACCTCTTGCTGTGAGGTGGCAATGATAACTGCTGCACCACTGTGGCCACCCCCCATTCAATATTTAATAATTTTTTTTAAATGAGTCTTTGAATTGTTTTGCTTGATTCCTGGTGGTAGTTTCTTCCAACTTTTAGCTGTTGATCGAGTAATAAACTTAGCTCTGGAGACATGTTTGTATGTGACTTGCCCATGTCTTGAAGCTGTCAAAGGTTGAAGGAACTCCATATTGAATGCAACCCTTAATTTTTCAACTTAAAGGGCATTAAGGGCTAAACACAGTTTGACTCTCAGCCATCTATAACTAACCGAGTGCAATCCAAGATGGTCAAACTGACCTGAATTAGCTGCAGTTTTACAACCGTTAATTCTTTTTGTAATTTTTTTCTGACATACTCTAATGCAGTAAGGTTACAATTTATTGTATAGACAGAATAAGGAATTATATTCCAGGTCTGGCCTAATGTAGCATATAAAAGGTTTGACAAGAGTTGAGTGTGAACATGTAGTAATATTGTTTTAGAATAAGCTTTACGGTACATGATGGCTTATTTTTAGCTATATGAGCATTTGCTTTAAATCTGAACTTGTTAATAATGTTAATTCCTAGGTCCTTGTACTAGGTAACTTTCTTTAGGTTGCACTTCACCATATGCATAATAAGTCCAGGTTTAGATTGACCAATGAGTGTTACACCACTCTTGACATGGCTTATTTTAACCCCTTCCCCCCATCACTGAGCAATTTAATTTGTTAAAGAGAATATAATATTCTGTGTTGTCAACAATTCTCCAGCCTTTATGTCATGACTGTGTTTATCATCCAATAGGTTTTGGACAATGAAATAAGAGAAAACATGACATTAAATAAAGCTGTTCCCTGGACTGAGTCCAGTGTGGCTCCCATTGTTACATTAGACTGATTTCTGTGTTTCAGCCAACATGATACTGATTCAGAAATGAATGAGTTTATATCAAACTTTACCAGTAATTGTATAACAACATAATGAAGAATGCTGTCAAAGGCTTCCAATAAATCCAGGTGTGTGTGTGTGTGTGTGTGTGTGTGTGTGTGTGTGTGTGTGTGTGTGTGTGTGTGTGTGTGTGTGTGTGTGTCTGTGTGTGCAAAAGATGTGTATACGGTGTAAAAGTGTGCGGCATTAAGGTGATCATGTGCTAACAATGGATGTACAGCCTAAACTTCTAATCCTGTGACAGGGATCTACTGCACAGTGATGCCCTTCATGTGCAGGAAGCCCAGCGCCACCTTTGCTTACTCCAGTTGATAACGAGGAAGTGCAGGTCAGTGTTATACTTCCTTACTGTTTGCAGGTACTGCAGTAATTCCAGTATGTATATTCCCAGCAACATTGCCAAACCACATCAATCCTTGCCTCCAAAAGCAAATTAAAAGCAAGTAAGCATTGGCATCCCTGCAGTTCTAGTTTCTTGACCTGTAAATCTGATATAATGATATGGTCTAATTCAAATCTCCAAAAAACAAACAACTGCGAAACAAATGAATAAGGCAGAAGAGTGGCAAGCACACAAGACTGTTTATTACTCCAGATAAGCGCTTTTGTCCGTGGTACACTTAAAATGGACTTCTTCAGATCTGTCTTGTGTGCTTGCCGCTCTTCTGCCTTATTTATTTATAATGATATGGTCTTCCATATAAGCTGACTTAAGATCTTGTCTAGGCAGTTTATTTGCACCTCTTGTCTGCCTGATTATAATCCACAAATATGACGATAGTACCAGTAAAAGTAAAAAAAAGCATTGTGCATATCAGCTTCCTTCATGCTTGTGTAAAAAGAATGCCATTAGAGATGAGATGTGAAAGGTCAAGGCAATGGTTAGAGCTGTATAAACAGATGCTGAGAGCCACACTGTTGTTTGTTTAGGCTCCTTTTTGCAATTCTGAGACCTATAATGGCAAGTCCTGCAATTACAGAAAATAAATAGCAAAGGGGGAGAAGTAAATTGAAAATTTTTCTGTACTCTTTTTAAATCTTATCTTTTGCAGGGAGAGCAATGCTCCCCCCTCTACCCCCTCCCAATCTAACTTCAAGAGTGACGTGCCTTGGAGATGGGGAAAATTCCAGGGTACCACAGTCTCGGACTTATACCATTTTCACATTTTCAGTCAAACTGCTGTGTCTCTCATATACACTGAATCATACCTAGCTTTATATTCTATTTAAGGTATTTATTTGTTATGTGTTAACTGTCTAAAATATAGTAAATACAAGAACAGGGTAACCTGGGAGCAGACTGGTCTGATTAAATAACTGGTTTGAAATCTCACAGCATGATGATGATTGCCATGAGGTACGTACCTTCAGTGAAGCTTGTTAAAGGTCAGGATAGCTCATGCACAAATATTCAGATCTCACGCAGGATGAGACGTATAGTCATTAAAATGCAGTCATGAATCGTAAAATGTAAAATTCAAAGGACTGGCTCTGCATTTATAGAAATGAGCATCTAGGGAAAAAGGCTACAGTGACTGTTTGCAGTTTGCTGGGGATTCCTTCACAACAAATAATATATAATAGTACAGGTTGTCATATCTTATTGATTGCATTTGGAAAGGGAACATATTGACTTATACTGCTTTGTGCTTTTTTTCTTACATAGACCCTGAGACTCAGAGGAAACGGACTGTACAGAATGTGTTGGACCTCCGACAGAACCTCGAGGAGACCATGTCTAGTTTGAGGGGGTCCCAGGTAACTCACAGGTACGCATTTTGTTCTTGTACAATGGACATTACATCCACCGCAGGCATTTTTGCAAATGCCACTGCCTTTTTTGCTTTATTGTAAGCATTATTCAAAGTAGTGTCCCAGTCACCTTGACTCTAAGCTAGCTGGGTCGAAGGAAGGCCAGTCTGCTGCAGAAAGAGGTTTTCCAGGTCATGATGTTTACATAATTGTGGTAGCCAGCCTGTCACACTCTGTAAGATTGATTGTCAACATACTCAGAGGGGTCTTACCACTGTGTGTATTGATTCTTGCTTAGCCTTGGATTATTGATGTTGGCCATGCTTTGCCTGTACAATGGATTGCTGATGCCTCTGTTTTTGAAGTTGTTAATTAATGCTGTCTGGGAGTGTCTGCATCTTGTAGTTTCATTCATTCTTCCAGGTTCTGCAGGCTACCAGCTTTGCTTCCAGGTAACAACATTTTTAGGAAATATGCAGTAGTCCTGAAATTTAAGAGTTTTTCTCTCCCTGTAATATTTTATTAAGAAAAAATGTAGGCAGAACATCCCTTAAGTGAATATTTTTTTTTAGAACAACTCTTCACCCTGTGCAGTGTGCATGTTTTACACAGACAGACAATCCATGTGGGAAGGTTTAGCCTCAGGATTTTTAGGGGAGAAGTTGAAATCTCTAGCTTTAGTGTCCACAAGATCAGTTAGGGATACACTGCAAATGGTCAGTCACCAGTAGTAGCTCATTCCTGTAACTTCTTTGTTTTGTGTAACTCAGAGTCACATGTTAATGAAGGGTATATGGAGTGTTTTCTGCATCAGCTTTAGCAGGTCCATTTACTGTGCCATTTCTCTGCTGCCTTCAAAGTTTCCTCATACCATTTCTTCTCCTGTTTGTCTCGTAACACCAATCGGTTAAAAACCAAAAAGAAAAATCTAGCAAAGCTAGACTTTCAACCGCTTGTATTTAGAGGCAACGTGGGATATATGCAAATTACCCTTTAAGACATCAGGTGTTCTAGCTAAATGACATTTCTGAATGTCCATGACTTTATCTTTTAAGTCTATTTATGGCAATTTCAGGCCAAAAAAGGCAAACTCCACTATGGAAATCTTATTATGGTTTTCTCTTGGTGTACATATGGTGTTTTGTTTGTCTGAAAACATGCTAAGCCTAAAATATTTAAACTGGGGCATATTCCAGTAAATTGGTATATTAGTGGCAAGCAAATGACTGAGGTAGCTGTTCACAACTGCTGTTTGGTTTACTGTGGCTGAAATTGTGACATAGTCATGGGTAGGTAAGTATGCTTTATTTGTGTGTGTGTGTGTGTGTGTGTGTGTGTGTGTGTGTGTGTGTGTGTGTGTGTGTGTGTGTGTGTGTGTGTGTGTGTGTGTGTCTGTGTTTTGCATTGTTTGTCTGTGTGTTTTGCTTTCATTGATTCTAGTATCTGTTTGGCACTGTTCATCCTACCAGAATGTACTCCATCGTATGGGTGCCTCATCTTAAGTGGAGAATATTATCATGGAGCTACTCATGTCTGCATTATGTAGCAGTTGCCTAAGCCCAGAAGGAGCTTGCATATAGGTTCATAGGTTCATACTAGGCTATCTGCCCTAGGGCATTTATAAGCCTAGCCAGAGTGTGTTTGGCTTTCGCCACCCATTTTAAATTAATTTTGCTATGCCCTTTTTCGAGGTTAGTATACTGTGCCTCTGTCTAACAGTGACACAGAAGTGATACCCGGGGTAAACCTACGATCTCCCATCCACTCATCAAGATTCCTCTTGAAGAGAGTCAATGAGGGACTCTGCCTAACCTGGACTGGGATTTTATTCCAGAGTGAAGGGAGCCTCTGGGTTATGAATCTGTATATTCTAATATATATATTCTGTATAATCTGTATATCTGAATATTGAAGACATTCCTTGTTCCACAGGCCATCTTCTAACCTCACGGTGGGATTTGTGTTTGTATATACTGTTAAACACATAAATTTGCTCTGACAGCCATTCATACATTTTATGAACTCTTATACCCATCTTACTGTGATATTATATGGATTTATGTACCTGCATCTAATGTCTTCCTTTGCTTTTTTCATAGGATTAGTTATTTAGTGACACCATAATCCCATGTATGTTTCCATGAATGAAAGTATACCTGGTGAATGTAGTACTTCCCTTCCTCTCAACCAGCCTTTCTTTACTGAAGAAAGGTAAATTATTGAGAATTTTCTGTTGTCAGAGTTGACAGGCGGTATCACACACATTCTGTCTGATGAAATGAAATAAAACTCTGTCACAGCTCAGTAGGTGCCATAATTGACACATTGCTTTGCATCAATGGTCCATCACCTGTGGCTGTTCCTTACTGGATTGTTTTGCTTGAGACACAGCAGTCCAGATTCTAAGGTAGGCCATTGAGTCATTGACTGGAGCTTCTCCAAGTGTTTTACACACTAAGGGACAGACAATTTCAGCTACTTCCAGTACTGCAGAGGCTCATGGTCTGCATGAATGGTTTCTATGCTTAGCCTTTTACCACCCAGGGTTTGTGTGAGCACCCCTCTCAGTTTGCCACTCTTCCGGGATATAGTTTTTTTTTGCTGCAGTCTTTATTATTGTATACTTAAGTCAAGATGATGTTTCTCCTTGTACCACCAGCTGGTGTCAGCTTAGCTTCAAGCTCTGCTGGTGACACTGAAGAGCATGATGGTGATACAGGAGCTACCAGATTCCCTTTCATGTCTCCTACTTCAGCTTGTTTGACTGAATGGGATGATTCATTTGGAAAACAGCCTCATCCCTTCCTGTAAGTGAATGGAAAAAGGTGAAAATAATCCTACAGACCCAGCTTATCGATATCAGCTGAAGTGCTTGCATTACTGACCTACCTGATGCTTTGGTAAACTGAGGTGTACTGTGTGTGATACTTTCCAATATTCATGTTAACCTTTTTGTACAAGCTTAGGCTGGTGATATTACAGTACACCACGTCGGTATGAAAAGTATGAATGCAAGTTACAGTAATGCACACACTTACAGAGCTCCTTTCAAGTGAATTTGAAAACTATAAAACTGAGTTCTGTCTCAGAAATTGTAATCTAGAAAAGACAAATACAAAGCATGATATAGCATTAGTTAACAGCACAAAACACTGAACCTCTGAAAGAAGGCAGGACTTAAATGAGCTATTTTATGTTTGACTGATAACGATTAGGTTGATTATAAGTGATGTATAATGTTTGCAAATGTGAGTGTGTCAGTATGTTTTGTGATGTAAAATGCTTGCAACTAGGATGGTGTTGGTGTGGTTTGTTTTCATTTATATAAATATATGATTGCTTATGTCGTAAGTGATGGTTTAGTAAATATGTTTCCTGTTTTAAAAAAAACAGCACTGAACCTTAATGAACTGCTTTATGTGTAAAGTGTTTGAATCTTTCCACTTTCATTTGCCTGTTGTGTGACCTTGAGCAAGTCATTTAACCAAACAGCTTTTTGCGGCATTTAAGAATATTGGCTAGGCTCCTTAATGGACTGCGTCCCTAGTAACTACCTATAAATTCACAGAAGTGGAATATAAAAGGAGTGTGGGAAAATGCATGCTCACGTAATTCAGACATTGTTCAGGAATAAGGTTCTGTGCTGTTAACAAGCTGCTTGTTCTATGCATGGGTATAATGTCTGATCCCTTTGTCTTCCATTTGCCTACTGTGTGACTCTGAGCAACTCACTTGACCAGACATTGCTCATAGTTCACTCCTCAAAAGATTTTCTATATATATATATATATATATATATATATATATATATATATATATATGGATCTACCTGACTACATCGACAGTTCACAACAGCGACAGCGACTTCACCGACACCACATAATCGACAGTTCACAAACACGACACCTCATACACTCGACACATCATAACAACAAACAAAACAAATCCCCTGTCCAAAACCCACACACACAACACAAGCACACCAAAATCCTCACAAACCAACACTAACCCTTACATACACAACTATCTACAACCCTAACCGACACCTAACCTAAGCGACAGCGACTTCACCGACACCACATAATCGACAGTTCACAAACACGACACCTCATACACTCGACACATCATAACAACAAACAAAACAAATCCCTGTCCAAAACCCACACACACAACACAAGCACACCAAAATCCTCACAAACCAACACTAACCCTTACATACACAACTATCTACAACCCTAACCGAAACCCTAACCCTAAGGTCCGTCACTATCGCACACTCACCTAACCCGCGCCCTAACCCTAACTCACTTAACCCGCCCCTAACCAAAAAATATCACTACTGCACCCTTACCTAACCCGCGCCCTAACCCTAACTCACTTATCCCACCCCTATCCCTACAGACCGTCAACATCGCACACTTACCTTACTCGCACCCTTACCTAACCCGCGCCCTAACCCTAACTCACTTATCCCACCCCTATCCCTACAGACCGTCAACATCGCACACTTACCTTACTCGCACCCTAACGGCCGTCACTACCGCATACTTACACATCCTTTCCCCATCTCAGTGTTCTCAGCGTCGGTGTTTTCCTCCGTCGGTCTTCTGACTTGTCGCGATCTTCTGAGTTGCTGTCGCTGTTGTGAACAGTCGATGTAGTCAGGTAGATCCATATATATATATATATATATATATATATATATATATATATGTATATGTATGTATAAAAAGGTGGAAATGCAGAGAACCCAGTTCAGCAAACTGCCTCCTAGTGGCAATGGTGCAAACTGCATGCAGACTCTACAAAGTGATGCGATCCGATCTGCAGAACACATGCCAGTGAGACTTAAGTCAACTCCCCTGCTGTCCATGCCATGCATGAAACTGAGTACAGCATTACAACTCCCAAATCCAAATATGATGGCAGTCATCACTCTCCTTCTGCAATGCTATCGCTTTCTACAGTGTTATGTCATTGTATCTCATTCCTTAGTGTGCTTTTCACAGACAGTTCTCTGTAATGACCCTGCTTCCAAACTCCACAAGGCATCTGGCTTCTGACTTTCTGGAGCATAATGCTTGCTGCCAGCTAGAATGCCATAATACTTTTGTGTTTTACTTTAGCTACCCATAAAACACAGCTTTAGTTCTGTAATTCATAATAGCTTACAGCTTTAGAAAGTGGGTATAACATAGCAGCATAGATGCTATGTGCTGAGTCAGTAGTTGGGACTTGCCGTAAAGGTACTGGAGAATGGCCACCTTCCATGTGGATGTTACCTATATTTCTTCACCATTCTGAGTACCTTTTCACAAATTCATGGATTTGTGGAGTATATGAGTCAGTTAGCTCATGGACTATAATTAACTTGTCAATGCCAACCTTCATAGGGCATCTCATGTCTCCTTCAACAGAGTGTTCAGCAACTCTCGCATTAATATACTACGCTTGAAATTTCTCAGGTTCAGTGAGCAGTGTTTCCATTGCAGTCACATTATGTCTAATTAACAACCTCATAATTTCTTTGATGTCCCTTTCACATATAACAAACAACTCCTTCAGTAAGGCTACATTAGTCACTTTACTGGTAGTTTTTTTTAATCAATTCACAGTCCCTTAGGAATGATGCTTGAACATAAACCTTCTCCAAAATGGGTTGTCCCTCTACAAGCCTTTATAATGGACCAACATTTTTCGTATTCCCTCAGTAACTTGTCATGATTAAGTGGATGTCATGCCTCTCATCAATCCAGAATTTTGCATAATATTTCTAGTCTTTTCCTCATCAAATTTCTGGCAAATAATTGAGGATTATAGTCAATAAATGACTTCATATCCTACATAAAATGCATGCTAATAAAAAACCTGTTAATCTAGTAACTTTCTAAGTTTATGAGAGAAATATTTAAAATGTGTCCTTAATTTTGACTCTCTGTTCCTCCATCCCGACCCCATAATTTGTTTATCAGATATGGTCCATGGATAGTTTTGCCTTCACCACTGACTGATTGGCTGAGTTTCTACCTGAATGTATTTCTTTCGCTTGCCAAAAGTTTCATTACTAAAGTTCCCCAAAACTGAAACCCCACTTATAGGATTGGGTTACTGCCTAGTCGAAAAAGTTGGTGGCAGCTGTTTCACAGCATTCTTATTAAAACTCTTATGTCAAACCTTCTCTGTAATGCCATGCATGGACAGTGTTTCTGGACTTCATAAGACATTACACTAATGTACTTTTAACATTATTAACATTAGTTCAAAGGCACTTTCTAGTGCAAATGTTAAAGTTTTATTTAAAGGGCTTATGTTTGCTCCTAGCAGGAAAGCTCAACTGTCAGAATTAATGAATCAAGCCAAGCAAATATGAATACTAACAATATGGTGCCCTATAGAAAACACAGTGTTTTACTCCTGCCATGGGTTTCACTGTAGGAATGCTTCAGGAATTATGTGTAGTAGATTTTATATTTTTTGTAGAGAAGGAGATGTGAGAAACAGGAGATGTTTTTCCAATGTGACTAATAAGGATAGGAAAGCTGTTCGTCCACTAACCGTTGATTTAGTACCATCTGAATTATAGTGGCAGATAAGTGGGCTTCCATTATAGTTCTGCACAAAGGCAAATCTTATTCTGCTGTGCTGAATTTACTAAATGATAAGACTTAGTACAGAAATCTCATTAAAAGTTTACTCTATTCAAGTTATAGTAAAGTAGAAAATTTACTAATTGGTTTAGCTGAGAAAGGGGCTTTAGCTCCTGAAGTTTTTGATGGTCACTAATCTCAGACTACCAGTCATATTTGGAATTTGTAAGGTGAATAAAGGTAAGAGATTCCAAGATTCCGACCAATTGTTGCAGCCAAGGGTTCAAATAGTGAGCCCCAGGCAGTAATGTTAGAACATCATTTGAAACTAGTCCTCTCTACGTTACTCCATGTTGTTACGGAGTCATATGCTTTTGTAAACAAAATAAATTTAGTGGTAGTGGATCATGCTATTATATTAGTGATTATGGACTTTGTTTTACTTTATACCTTCACTGCAAAAGATGAAGAAATGGCTTGGTCAGAACATTTCTGGACAGGTTTGAAGATGGATGCAATATTAATGAAGGTTTGTCATATGCTTTCTTAGACATAGGATTGAATAATAACTTTAATGTCTTTGAAAATTAATTTTACCAGCAAATTACAGGTGCATTGATGGCCCCAACTTTTTGCAAGTATATTTATGGCACCTTGTTCATTTATGCATAGCTTATTGATGGTGTTTTATATACATTGCATTACACCACTCCCACAGTACAACCCTCTCCCTTAATTGCATATATGCATATATACATATATAACTATATCTGTTGCTCTCTCTCTCTCTCTTTCTATATATATATATATATATATATATATATATATATATATATATATATATATATATACATATATATGCACACACATATATATATATATATATATATATATGTATTATACACACACACACACACACACACACACACACACACACACACACACACACACACATATAAATTCTCAAAAGCTAGACATTTAAAAGATCAAGCTTAAAACAATGAAATCATGGTACCTTAAAAAACTGCAAAAACACAGCATCTGCTTTTTTTGCAAGGGGGCAAGCCCCCCCTGCTCCACCCTGACCCCCTGCTAATTATATATACAACCCCCGAGATCACACTACAGTGGAGAAGGAGCAAAATCCCAGTCTCCATTGTATCAAGATCCCACACAATGAATATCTATGACATTCAAGCTTCTGGGATTTCAATGTTCTTTGCTTGATCTTTTAAGTTTCAAGCTTATAAAACTCGAGCTTGTGATAGAGTTGTGTCTGTGTGTGTGTATATATATATATATATATATATATATATATATATATATATACACACACACACACACACACACACACACACACACACACACACACACACATATATTACTAAACTAAACCACATTACGGTGTTCTAAAATCTACTATTGATAATAACCCTACTATCAATGTCATTCATAACATGTTATCAATCCAACATGCATGCTGACCCCAATCCCACCAAGTCTCATTCTTACATATCATCCCAACACCTGGACAACAAACCAGTACAAATTTTTCCTTATCTGTATAACACGGCAGATGACAACCTATACAGATTAATACACCTCAGTGACTCACATGTTCACCTGCACCTGTTTTGCTGAACCAAACCAGGTATGAAGTGGGTATAAACAATGGCCTAGCAAATGCAGCGCAATATGCCCAATCCTGCATTGTGTGGACATACATCCTAACTCAGGTCATAACCAAACTTCCTCCAGTTTCCATACTATCTCAAATGTAGAAAAAAAATGACCAACACCCTTAGTAAAATAGCCCAAGTAAAGCTTATCAACACTAATGCAAGAAGCATGTGTAACTAAGTAACAGACATTCATGCATTGGTTTCATTTCATACACCTTATCTTCTCTCAGCTGCTGAGACTGGGTTAAAACCATTAATAAAAGATTAATAAATACTCCCCCTGGGTACAGCACACTACAAAATGATAGGAACAGCAAAAAAGGTGGAGGAGTGACCCCAACATTTCTCTTGCTCACTACAACTAACCACCAATGCGCGGTCTATATTAAAAGAACGAAAGATACAAAGTGTGAACGCTCAGATGAGTGAAAATGCCGCAACTCGAAAATGTGCACTACAGTGAAGAAAGGGCAAATATTCCAATCTTCACTGTACTGCATTAAAAAAAAACTTCGAGTTGCGGCATTTTCGCTCATCTGAGCGTTCGCACTTTGTAACTTTCGTTCTTTCAAAATGTAACCATAATGCTGAGCTACTTGTTGTCTTCCTTAAACTAAATACCCACAAAGCATGTACCACATTCCTATTTACATTCCCCCAGGAAACAACATTTCTACTGACAAAGATGTACTCTTCTGGAATCAGCAATATCCCCCAAGAAACTATAATCCTGGGAGACTTCAACATAGACCTCAGCTCAACAGTCATAGACACGCCTAAACACTCCATAAACCTAAATAACCCAGCTAATCACCACTCCAAACAGACATAAAAATAAAACTAAGGCTGCCACTTTAGGTTGGATGCTAACATCTAATCACTGTAAAAGTACATCTGTAAGAACATTCCACAACACCAGTACTGATCAGCTCACAACCTGTGACAACAGGCCCTTATTACCCACTCCCAAACAACATCACTTTAACAGTGTACAGACGTCAACACAATTCGAGAAAAATACTTATGTAGCAGCCGTAAAATCATGTACTTGGAATCCCCTTAAATATCTTCCATTTCATGAAGCAGCACTCCAGTTTAACCAAACATTTATTAGCATTCTAAAGAAAATGGCGCCTGTAAGAAGAAAACCAGTGAAAGTAAACACTGCCCCATGGTTTAAAAACATTAACCAAGGAACTTATAAGAAATAGTGATAAAGTCCACACAGTTAAAATATAAAACACAGCAGAATCAGCAAACTGAAGACAAGAAAAAAAATACTTCCTTACAGTATAAAATGCTAACCCAAACAACCCCAAATTGTTCTGGAAAGCAGTGAATAAATTGCTTCACCCAGGTAAAACCAAACAGCAAACTCCCTGCCCTAGACTCCTCCCTGAAACTATCACCACCAACTTCTTTCACCCTAAAACAAATAAACTGCTCCAAAAATTAAAACACCATGTCTGGCTGCAGACAACCTTCCAGCAGAGTGCCTTAACCTTTCTGCAAAAGCCATAGCCTACCCAGTTTCTATTGCACTCACCAGGTCAGTCCAGGAACAGTACATTCTAACCATCTGGTAAAGATTCTGCATCTTAACACTGCATAAATGGGGTAACTCTGTAGAACGATTTGTCACCCAACTGCCATCCTTCCATTACTCTCAAAATTTCTTGTGAAATGTCTTCATATCCATTTGTTCTGTCTGTTAGACAACGAAATTATCTTGCCTACACAATATAGCTTCAGATCCAGTCACTTTACTACAACAGCACTGCTAGACTTCATGAATACAGTCAACCTCAGTAGAAAAACTGGTAACATAATCTCTGGTCTTTTCTTATATCTCTCAAAAGTATTCAGCACGGCCTTGCACTGCATACTCCTTGAAAAACTAAAACTCATAGACCTCTTAAACTCAGCCCTACAGTAATTCAATAGTTATCTTAAAAACAGACAACAACCTGTCAAGTGGGAGCCCAATCACTCTTCCTTTCTTGTTACAATAGGGGTTTCCCAGGTTTCAGTCTTAGAGCCTTTACTTTTCAGCATCTTCATAAATGACCTTTAAACAATGTCTAATCATACCTGGCTGGTACAATATGCAGGCAACTTGATGCTTTTCTGTACAGCAGAAATTCATAACTCATGCAAAAAAAACCTCAGAATCATTTTTTCTCCATTGTGTCCTGGCTTAACAACTCACATCTCTTGCTAAATCCCAAAAGGAGAAGATTACTTGTCTCCACTCCCAAATCAAACAATGATACTGAGTCATATCTAGCCATTATTTACCTAAATGACACTCAAATTCAACAAGTAACTCATACCAAACAACTTGTGGTCACTATTGACGACAACCTAAATTTGACTTACACATCTGAGAAATAGGAAAAAAGACATATAAGAAACTTGGGTGCCTGTATCATATAAATAAATTTCCGACTGAAGCTAGCAGAAAGACTATGGTCTCTGCCTACCTTCTTCCAACACTACTTTATGCCTCAC
This sequence comes from Protopterus annectens, assembly GCF_019279795.1. Classification (NCBI taxonomy): domain Eukaryota; kingdom Metazoa; phylum Chordata; order Ceratodontiformes; family Protopteridae; genus Protopterus; species Protopterus annectens. The sequence goes on along the minus strand of NC_056739.1, from coordinate 90,894,300 downwards.
CTATACTCACTAATCTGTACTCCATCATGTCTACTAAACTACAGCAATGCTACAATAAAATCACAGAATTTGTATGCAGCCTTCCTTATAGGTCTCGTCACTGCACAGCCCTCCAGAAACTCAAATGGCTGGAACTACCTCAGCTGCTCTCAGTCAACAGTATTGTCTATGAACTGAACAAATGCACCAGTCAAAATACCCTGGAACCATTTATACCAACAAGAAAGACTGCAATCCATTTACAAATCCATACTTGGCATACACAGAGCTAACAGTTCAGCAGGTAAAGCCCTATATGGCAACCATATCTCCAGAATATGGAGCTCTCTGCCTGTAAACTTAAGGCTGTCAAAGACAGTTTCCTCATTTTAAAATGCAATTGAAAATCTGCCAAATGGACTCACGGCTATGTTCTTGTAATACAGCAGGATATTCTGATTCCCATCATGCCCCACCCTATGTTCTTGTAATACAGCAGGATAATCTGATTCCCACCATAACCCCTCCGTATGTTCTTGTAATACAGCAGGATAATCTGATTCCCATCATACCCCACCCTATGTTCTTGTAATGTACCAGGATAATCTGATTCCCATCATACCCCTCCCCATGTTCTTGTAATACAGCAGGATAATCTGATTCCCATCATACCCCACCCTATGTTCTTGTAATGCACCAGGATAATCTGATTCCCATCATACCCCCTCCCTATGTTCTTGTAATGCACCAGGATAATCTGATTCCCATCATACCCCCTCCCTATGTTCTTGTAATGCACCAGGATAATCTGATTCACATCATACCCCACCTTATGTTCTTGTAATGCACCAGGATAATCTGATTCCCATCATACCCCTCCCCATGTTCTTGTAATACAGCAGGATAATCTGATTCCCATCATACCCCACCCTATGTTCTTGTAATGCACCAGGATAATCTGATTCCCATCATACCCCTCCCCATGTTCTTGTAATACAGCAGGATAATCTGATTCCCATCATACCCCACCCTATGTTCTTGTAATGCACCAGGATAATCTGATTCCCATCATACCCCCTCCCTATGTTCTTGTAATGCACCAGGATAATCTGATTCACATCATACCCCACCCTATGTTCTTGTAATACAGCAGGATAATCTGATTCCATCATACCCCACCCTGTATTCTGTTAATGCACCAGGATAATCTGATTCCCATCATACCCCTCCCTGTGTTCTTGTAATGGACCAGGATAATCTGATTCCCAACATACCCCCACCCTATGTTCTTGTAATGCAGCAGGATAATCTGATTCCCATCATACCCCACCCTATGTTCTTGTAATACAGCAGGATAATCTGATTCCCATCATACCCCACCCTGTGTTCTTGTAATGCACCAGGATAATCTGATTCCCATCATACCCCCTCCCTATGTTCTTGTAATGCACCAGGATGATCTAATTCACATCATACCCCCTCCATATGTTCTTGTCATACACCAGGATAATCTAATTCCCTTCATACCCCTCCCTGTGTTCTTGTAATGCAGCGGGATAATCTGATTTCCATCATACCCCCTCCCTGTGTTCTCCTAATGCAGCAGGACAATCTGATTCCCATCATCCCCCTCCCTATGATCTTGTATTGCACCAGGATAATCTGATTCCCATCTTGCCCCTCCCTATGATCTTGTAATGCATCAGGATAATCTGATTCCCATCATCCCCCTCCCTATGATCTTGTAATGCACCAGGATAATCTGATTCCCATCACCCCCTCCCTATGTTCTTGTAATGCACCAGGATAATCTGATTCCTATCACCCCCCTCCCTATGTTCTTGTAATGCATCAGGAAAATCTGATTTCCATCATATCCTCTCCCTATGTTCTTGTAATGCACCAGGAAAATCTGATTCCCACCATACTCCCTCCCTTATGTTTTTTGTAATGCATCAGGATAAATTGATTCCCATTGTACCCCTCCCTATGTCCTTGTAATTCACCAGGAGAATCTGATTCCCATCATACCCCCCATGTCCTTGTAATGCACCAAGAAAATCTGATTCCCATTATACCCCCTCCCTATGTTCTTGTAATGCAGCAGGATAATCTGATTCCCATCATCCCCCTTCCCTATGTTCTTGTAATGCACCAGGATAATCTGATTCCCATCATACCCCCCTCCCTACATTCTTGTAATGCACCAGGATAATCGGATTCCCATCACCTCCCCCTCCAAGTTCCTGTAATGCACCTGGATAATCTGATTCCCATCCCATCATACCCCTCCCTATGTTCTTGTAATGCACCTGGATAATCTGATTCCCATCCCATCATACCCCCTCCCTTATATTTTTGTAATGCACCAGGATAAGATGATTCTCATCATACCCCCCTTTCTATGTTCTTGAAATGCACCAGGATAACCTGATTCCCATCATAACCCCTCCCTATGTTCTTGTACTGCACCTGGATAATCTGATTCCCATCATACCCCCTATCGATGTTCTTGTAATGCACCAGGTAATCTGATTCCCATCATACCCCTTATATGTGTTCTTGTAATGCACGAGGATAGTCTCATTCCCATCACACCCCTCCCTATGTTCTTGTAATGCACCAGGATAATCTCATTCCCATCCCATCATTCCCCCTCCCTTATATTTTTGTAATGCACCAGGATAAGATGATTCTCATCATACCCCCCTTTCTATGTTCTTGAAATGCACCAGGATAACCTGATTCCCATCATAACCCCTCCCTATGTTCTTGTACTGCACCTGGATAATCTGATTCCCATCATACCCCCTATCGATGTTCTTGTAATGCATCAGGTAATCTGATTCCCATCATACCCCTTATATGTGTTCTTGTAATGCACGAGGATAGTCTCATTCCCATCACACCCCCCCCTATGTTCTTGTAATGCACCAGGATAATCTCATTCCCATCATACTCCCTCCCTTTGTTCTTGTAATGCACCAGAATAATCTGATTCCCATTATAACCCCTCCCTATGTTCTTGTAATGCACCAGGATAATCTGATTCCCACCATAACCCCTCCGTATGTTCTTGTAATTCACCAGAATAATCTGATTCCCTTCATACCCCTCCCTATGTTCTTGTAATGCACCAGGATAATCTGATTTACATCATACCCCCTCCCTATATTCTTGTAATGCACCAGGATAATCTGATTCCCACCATAACCCCTCCGTATGTTCTTGTAATTCACCAGAATAATCTGATTCCCTTCATACCCCTCCCTATGTTCTTGTAATGCACCAGGATAACCTGATTTACATCATACCCCCTCCCTATATTCTTGTAATGCACCAGGGTAATCTCATTCCCATCATACCCATCTCTATGTTTTTGTAATGCACCATGATAATTTGATTCACATCATACCCCCTCCCTATGTCCCTATGTTCTTGTAATACACCAGGATAATCTCATTCCCATCATACCCCTCCCTATGTTCTTGTAATGCACCAGGATAATCTGATTCCCATCCTACCCCCCCCCCCTATGTTCTTGTAATACAGCAGGATCATCTGATTCCCATCATACCCACTTCCTTTACTTTTGTCCCTGACCTCATCACCTGTCTTGGTGGGGTAATCAAGAGATTCTGCTATGGTGGTGCTGCGGTAGCGTTTTCGCCTCACAGTAAGACGTTGTCCTGATCGATTCTCAGCTAAAGCGTCTTCTGTGTGGAGACATGCGTGAATGGGCATACCTTCGTTGAAGGTTGTGCGTCAGAGCTGGCAACTCGGTATGTAAAAATCTACTGCCAATTATTAGCGGACCGGAGTTCCGCTGTGGTGACCCCTAAGCGGGAAAAGCCGAAAGATACAACAAAATACATTGTACATAATAAAGATATTTTGTAAATAATTGTATTCATTATCACCTACTCCTATACTCACTTACTCCATCTCTACTGGAATTAACAATATGCACTTTAAATACATTTTCTAACACACCTTCTTTTAAAATAACTAGCATTGGTTAAAAGCTGGTTTCACCTTTATATTCTACTGTTCCTGTTCTATATTCTTCTGTTTTGCTCAGTAGTTAAATATGAAAGCAAAACAGCTACCAAGGGCATACCACACGGCTGAGTTTTGGGCCATCTGTTATTTGGCGTATCGTTATTAGACCTTCAGGCCAGCACTTCTGGCTATGATTAACCATCTTTACAGATGACTGTAAATTAGGTATTATTATTTAATCTTCACTTGAGTCACAGTTGTTCCAACAAAGCTTAGTCCATGTTAAGAGTTGGTGCAAGGCAAAGGTCTCAAACTAAATGTAAAAAATGTAGCATATTTCATTTTGGTAAACAAAACAGTTTCACTTACAATATAGGAGATGCGCCCTTCCAGTCAGGCACATTTGAAAGGGATCTATCTACTCTTGTTGATAATTCCTTATCATTTAACTATCATGCCACAGTAGTTTGGAAGGCCTTTTATATAGCCCATCTAATTTCCAAAGATATCTCCACTACATCGAAAGAAGTCTTAATTCCTCTTAACTTATATCTAATCAGACCCATTATTGAATATAATGCACCTTTTGTCATGTTTTTGTCTTAATGTATCACTCATCCTGAAAGACCTCAGAGGTTCATGACTAGAATGATCTGTGGCCTCAAAAATCTTAGTTATCAGGAGAAACTGGAAGCTCTTCCTATGTACTCAGTCTTTTACAAACTCCTAGAGTGGTAATCTGTATTTAACTATTCATGTCTTGAAAGATCCAATCCTGTTTGATCTCATGTCCCTTCAAAAACTAATGGTTCATCAAATACCCTGTTAAAAGAAATAAACCTTTGTCAACACATAAATAAGACATGTTGGAGTGGTAGATTCATATTGCAATGTATCCCTCACCAATGGAACAAATGCCCACTACATGTCAAGCAGAGTAGCACCCTAACCCTTCAGGGTAAACCTAGATAACTGAATGGGCAGCCTCAGATTTTCTTCTGGTCTATCTATGTTTTGCTCTGCTTGAGGCTAGAGGGAAATTGGTCTGCAGACCGATTGTCTAATACTTATCTATGAGTGAAGTGAACAATTTGCCATTAATGAGTGCCACAGATTTATGTACTTGTTTTATGATTTTTTTTTTTATATTTTCCTTTTTTATGATTGTTGCTTGTATTATTGTAAATCTAGACTGCTCTCCCCAAGCCTGAATTGAAAAGGGGTTCAATACCCAGTCTGACTTTCCTCATAAATGCTACAGTAGTTTTTCTGCACCCCGCGGTGGTACTGCGGTAGCGTTGTTACCTCACAGCAAGAGGTTCTCCCGTTCGATTCTTGGTGTGGCTTGGGAGTGCCTTCTGTGTGGAGTCTGCATGTCCTCCCCGTGGTTGGGTAGCGTTCGAAAGACATGCGTGCGTAAATGGGCGTGCCTTCGTTGAAGGTTGGGCGTTGAGCTGGCACCTCAGCATTTCGTAAAAATCTACTGCCAATCATTAGCGGAACGGAGTTCCGCTGTGGCGACCCCTTACCGGGAAAAAGACAAAAAAGACAAACAAAAACACTAACACGCACACTTACACCTATGGCCAATTTAGTGTGTCCATTCCACCTACTGCACATCTTTGAAATGTGGAAGGAAACTGGAACACCTGGAGAAAACCCACTTGAACACAGGAAGAACATGCAGACTACACACAGAAGACACCCCAGCTGAGAACCAAACCAGGCAAGGCAACCTCTTGCTGTGAGGTGACAGCACTATCCACTGCACCACTTAATACAATAAAATGATGGAATTCATCTTTCATCTTATGAGTAGTTTTTTAGAATGTTTAGAATCTCTTAACAGCAGAACAACTTATGTGAAATTTCAGATGGAATAGATAATGCAAGAGATCAGTTGTTTTGGCTGTTAAAATTTACAACTGCAGTAATGGAATGTTGTACATCAAGGTACACAGGAAACATGTGAAAGGAAATAAAGATTTAGACTACACTAGCTTGCATCCCACCCACACTAATAATGGAATAATCAAGAACTAGCTAATCAGGCTTCCAGGACTAACAACGGAAGATGAGATCTTCCTTAACAAATTCCAAGAAATGATGAGTTACTTTACGGGCAGGCATTATCCAGACAACTACAATGTCCTTAACCTCTGTTTGTAATACTGGGAGCATGTCACATGATCTTAATACTAAGAAAGGACTTGATAACAAATTGTAATGACATGGAAATTTCTGTTTCCTTCACTTTCACAGGTGAGTCTGTGTATTTGAAGGGGATTGTTAGGAATCATTAAAACATCCTGCTGGTTAGCAAAGCCCTCAAGGATTAGATTGGAGAAGCATCGTAGTTTCTTGATAAAAAAATCTGGAAACATCAAGCATATTTTGGAGAGTAAGAAAATGAAAAAAGGAGGGACCAATATGCTATGTGGTGCATGTCATTGCTTTGGTTGTAAGAAACCCAGATATATAAGTTTTTTAGTTGGGGCTAAACTAAGATTTACTTGTGAAAGTAAGAGGTGGTTTTGCCATGCACAATGTGTGTCTTGTGAAATGTTTTTACATAGGTAAGACAATCTAGAGATTACAGATTATTAGATTATTATTATGAGATTATTAGAGAGTACAGCCAAACACCATCAGACAATAAAGAATGGAGATGAGAAGTGCTCTGTACAAACAAAGCAGAAAATTATTGCAGTTTTAAGAGATTTGTCATATTTCTTCTTAAGAAAGTCACTGAAGACTTGTGGGAACAATACATGCAGAATAATGTTTGGAGGAGGAATGATGTTTAAGGCAAGGCAGGAATTGAATGAGCTATATAATGACTGTACAGAAAATTATATTCGATATATAATGTTTGCAACTGAAAATAGTTTAGTTTGTTTTCATTTTTGTAAATGTATGATTGCCTATGTCATAAATGATAGTTTAATAAAAAATATTTCTTGTTTAAAAAAAAGAAAGTCACCAAAGACATCAGGGGCAGATATTAATGTTCTAGTAAAAAGATGGAAATTGGTTTGGCAGTTCAGATTTAATGCTTTCCATGTCACAGGTTTGAATGAGAATGTAAATATTGCAAGGTTTTTAAAATTAAAGCCTATTTACTACTAGTGAGTCACTTACCAGAGCATAACATGTGTAGTCAGGAGGGTACTTTTATGGTGGAAAAAAGGCTGGTCTTGCTTCCAATAGTACGATGTTTATTTTGTCAGGATTTAAAAGAATGAATACTTAACTGTAATTTGTCTGACAAAATTTATACATTTGTTATGAACAAAATCACGCACCAATTGATTTTGTTTCATTGTATTAATGCTATCCATTTATTTTGGGTTTTTTTCTGTGTGGGTTTTACTTTTTATGTTCATTATAAAAGGTTTTTCCATACATTCAGCAATTTGTGTTATAATTTTATAAATATGGATGTTTTCCAGTTGAAGAAGAGTCTCAAGATCCAGCAATTTATTGTTACGACTTCTGGCACTGAGCACAGCAACCTTGCTGTGGTCTGGACTGGAATTTACTGCTTCTTGTTATTTTGGAATGTCCAGTAGGCAGACTTTGCCTTTAAAAGGCACTATGGGGGTAGCACGTGCTTTGACCAGTAAGTGGAATCCATGGAAAGAAAGGTGCAGGCCATCCTTGGTGAAGCTAGTTAGGCTGTTGACCATCTCCTCCCAAGCTGGCACATACGGTGTCTCCCTAGCATCACCATTACATTGCTTTAAAGTGTTTTTAAAATGGGCTATATGTTAAATTGTTTTGCTATTAATATATAAATACTTTTTGGAATTGTTGATGTAAAATAGTTTGTCCACCTAATATAATAAAGTTCCTTTAGGATATGTGACTATTCTTGAAGGACTTAGTTTACATCGAAAATATTTATGTGTGGACATTTAACATCCACACACACACACACACACACACACACACACACACACACACACACACACACACACACATATATACACAGACATAAAGATGCAGAGGCAAACATTATCTCTCTCTGTCATATACAGGACCTCTTAGCCACAGACAGACATGAACACACAAACATGGGGCACAGATAAACTCATACAAATATTCACAGAAACACACATCCACAAACGCACATAAATGTGCCCAGCATTTACTGCTACTTTGTTGACTATGTACACATTACTTCTTAATGTGTTCAAATGTACACATGTAGTGTCTCTCTCTGTCACCCCCGCCCACACAACCCCACCCACCCTTCTGCTTTCTTTCTGTAGTTATTTATTTATGGATGTAAAATGTATTTATTTCCCTGTGCTTACTAATTGTTGATTTAAAAAAAAAAAACATGGATTTTAAGTGGACAGCAAAAATGGCATCCTCTTTTAACTGCTGCTGCAGCTACTTTTCTTGTCTGAGTTTTTTTTTTATTTTTATTTTGATATTGTAAAACACACATTTAGTGAGCATAAACAAGATGGTGGCAGTTTTTTTTTTTTTCAATCCATGCTTTACTAATACGCTGTAGTGAAGCCATGGACTTGTTACAAGGTTCTACTTATACAGTAATTCTGTGTAGGAGGACACACATTCTCCATTAAAGTATTGTTGATAAGTTCTGGTGTTAAATTCTGCTCATTTTCCAAAACCTCTGGGCATCATTCTCGGTGAGGGTAGGATTCCACTTAGGCCCAGTGTCTAACTTGTATTTGATTCATGCACAGCAACCCACAATATGTCTCTCTGCATCACCTTCTGGCTTAAGCAGGTTATGTCATTCACAGCTGCAAGCGACTACCAGGTCATAGTCATAGCTGTCCTGTTAAAGGGACTGCAGAGCTGTCATGATTTCACAGATGCTTGCATTGCAAAGGCAACTGTCACTCTGTCTTTTTCCATCCTGGTGAGTGTGGAGTCAGCACTTAGTAGGATGTTTCTGTTTGGACATGTACACTTAGTGGCAGTGGAATGTCTGTAGTCTGCAGTGTGGTAACTGACTGAATTGTCTGCAGCGCAGTGACTGAATGAACTGTCTGCAGTGTGGTAACTGACTGAATTGTCTGCAGCACAGTGACTGACTGAATTGTCTGCAGTGTGGTAACTGACTGAATTCTATGGAGCGCAGTGACTGACTGAATTGTCTGCAGCATGGTGACTCACAGAGTTGTGTGAGTATTGTGGAGTTGTGCTAGTGGATGGCTGCTGAAGGTCTTTAGTTATATTCTTTGAGACTTAAAGAGTTATTATTTTCCACTTTCAGCCAATGTTGCTTTATTGTAATCTTGCGGAGGCATGGGTGGGTTTATGCACTGCTTACTGACTATCTGTGTAAGTGAGCGGTTAATATAGATAACTACACCTCTCACGAGTTATGTAATGTTGATCCAGTACTTGTTGGCTGTTGGTTAGCATTAGGCAGTTCTTACTCTGTCTCAAAATACCAAATGCAGTAAGGCTGGTAACAGAAGGGATAGGGATAGACTTGGCTTCTGTGTATTCCAAGTAGGCAGGAATGATATAATAACCAATTTAGTTGGTAGGTAGAGAAGATACGTCAGGTAGATAACCTGTGCTATGAAGATGTCTAGTTGAAGTGTGTGCTAACAGTGAGATAACAACTACTTGAACCTATGGGGAAGAAATTATGCCATGCTGTCTAATCCAAGAATAGTACATGTGTAGTTCAGTACAATGCACAAATTCAGTATAATAACTAGTATGAGAGCTGAAGAAGAAGTATAAATTAAATACAGGAAGATTCTTGAGTAGTAGACAACTGTAATTTGGTATAGTTCACAATTACAATAGTAAGACAGCAGTACACAAATTCCATATAATAACAATAGAATGAGGGCTGAACAGGTGGTAGATGTTATACACATTATAATTATATAGAATAACAGACTGAGATGCTGCCAGAAACATGATTGGAGGTTGGCTTGTATGTCACACACCATGCGCTTCAAGGTTTGACTGGCACCAATAGAGTGAAGAGAGGTTGGCTCAAGTACCATAAAAAACACATGCTTCCAAAAGGCAGTAGACCTGGATGCCACACAGTACAGCTTAAATAAGAGCAAGAAGGAGTTCCTATAAATGGAGAACAGCAGCAGTGCACAACCACCTGTAGCAACCATGTAGACCAGTCTGGGGACAAATGTGAATATCGGGCATGATAGTTAACAATAATTGTATTTATTTGTTTATTTTTATTTGAGTGAAGAAAATGAAAACACTGTCATCTGTGTTAGCATGACTAGCAGAATTGTGTATATTCGCAGATTAACTTGTATTGTATGCCAGCATGTCTAATTGTGAAAATGTAAATAAGTTTTTAAAATGTTGAGTATTTCCCTGTTTATACAAAATGTTTAAAGAATCTGTCTTTGTTTTGATATATTTCTAATTGCACATGATTGTGAAGGAGATTCTAAAGTACAAACTGTCTGTGGAAAATCAGTTGATCAGTAGGTGATGCCATTAGAATGTTCCTGGTTGCTGTGTGATTACTTGAAAAGAAGACTAACAGGAAAAAGGAATATTTTCAAACAACTGACTTGTTATTTTTTAAATAAGACAGTTGAGACTGTTAAACTGGAATATAAAAGAGATTGCTGCAGTCAGTTACAGTGCTGAGCAGTTAATGACGAGTAGCAGTTAGTTGAGAGTTAAATTCAGTTACAGCGCTGTGCAGAAGGTACCTGGAAAAAGGACTCACCAGAACCATAAGCCTGCCTTTGCCTTGCTGTTGTGCTTTAGATTAGATCAGGGACAGTATTCTGTAGTAAGATCAGGAAAGTTTAGTTATTTAGATATAGTTTTTCTAAGATGATGGACTTCAATCCTACACTTTAATTTTATATTTCTGGTGATTGAATTCTGGTGTTCATTGAAAATTATTGATTTATATTCTTGTAAGAATTTTACTTATTATTAATTTTTTTTTTTTTTTGGTGATGCGGTAGCGTTGTCACCTCACAGTAAGACGCTGTCTGGTTCGATTCTCAGCTAGAGCATCTTCTGCATGGAGACATTCGTGAATGGGTGTACCTTCGTTGAAGGTTGTGCGTCAGGGCTGGTAACTCGGCATGTAAAAATCAACTACCAATCATTAGCGGACCGGGGTTCCGCTGTGGTGACCCCTAACCGGGAAAAGCCGAAAGAAACAACAACAACATTGTAGCTGGACAATCAGTGTATTCTTTAGAGATTAGATTGCTTATACCTGTTTGATACTCCCGGGTTACTTCAAATGCTTGGCTGTTTCTGGTCATAGCTGTCATTTATTTTGATATTTAATTTTTAATAATAGATCATCCTTTGAAGGGCGTGTAGACCTGTCTGACTCGGATGGCAGCATTACCATTTATATTAGGGAGGAGACACAAATGGAAATCTGTGTCAGGCTTCCCATAATTGTTTGTGTGTGTGAGATTTAAATTTATTTTGTGTGCGAGTTAGAGGTCTTAAACGGGAACATTTTGTTCTGAAGTGTATAACAAGGGAATACATTTGAGGTGGACAGAGGTATGTAGTTCAGTCCCAGGAAATAGAGCATATTCCTGTTGTGCTCTTAAGGGAAATTGTGGAATTTTACTCTTGTGGTGCTCTGTGCTGTAGTGGTTTCCATGACGCTCCTATACTGGAGTCAGTGGTGAGAATTGAGGCTCCTTAATTATTGACTCAGGTTTTAAGTGGGGACATCACATTTAATTGTTGGCAGTCCGGTGGGTTATTAGCCAGACGTCACAATTTGTTAACAGAGACAGAGCACTGAACAGTCTGGACCATTTCAGGCAGAGCTCAAAAAGAACACACAGAAATCAAACATTAGTAAGAGGAGGAACAAACAAAAATGAATGCAGCCAAGCATTAAAAAAGAGAGAGCAAATGCACAGGTAATTCAAGAATTTGAGTAATGTTACTACAGTAAATATTCTAAAACAAAGCAACTATGTCTATGCGGTGCATCATGGCCCTCTGTTGTGCATAGTGCTGCAAGGTCAAATCCTGTTAGAACTGGTCAATCCAGTAGCATTGTGTAGTAAGAAAACTCAGCACAGAGCAGCCCAGCAGGTCCTGATATGTAGCACAATTTAAAAACTGCACTTAAAAGTCATTACTAGTCAGAAAAAAACAAAACTAATTCAAGAGCAGAAACTACATCAAGCATGCCAGTAGTTCCCACTTGAATCACCAGCATCTCCAAACACCTGGAAGCTTTGGCTCCAATTATTTGAGTTGTATCTCATTAAGAGTAGATTTGCAGACACACTAAAAAACATTTGTGGTAAACATTCATAATTGTCACACTACATGAAGCCAACAAAGTACATAGCATTTTTAACATTAAAAAAGAGGAGAGTGACATGTTAGCAGTTATGAGAGACATAAGGAAACAAAGAGTTCAGGAAACTATATATGCTTATCTTATCTTATCTTAACCTGGTCGACTTCTTTGCAAAAGTCAGCAAAGCGATGGACAAAGGTAAGACAGTGTACATCATCTATCTAGATCTAGGTAAAGTTTTTTACACAAGACCCACACAGGCATAATGGCATAATAGAGAAGTATAGAAAACTAGGAATAAACCCCTATGTTACCTGCCGTGTGGCTAACTGGCTTGTACATAGGACACAGGAAATCAAGGTAGGGGATCCTGCCTCCACAAAAAGGCCAGTCATTATTAGAGACACTCAGGAAAGAAATAAAGGCAAACACCAAGGGTCTGTGACTGACAAAGTTTGTGGACGGAGCAATTTTCAAATCCCCAAATGACTCAGCCATCCTGCAGGTAGGTCTGTCTCAAACAATTAACAGGTGCCAGAGTCATAAACTAAAAAATGCCAAAAAATGCATTATTGTATCTTTTAGGAACTCGACTACACTGGGAAACTACCAAATTGATAATACGCCCCAAGAGTTGACCCAGCAGTTCGAGACTTAGGAACATATGTGGACAGTGATCTATCATTTGATCAATGTGTCCACTGTACTAAGAAAATCCTTCTATATTGGGCAGTTTATAAGCAGAGGGATAGCTTCTAGCTCCAAAGATGTCATTGTCCCCCTATATTCAGTGCTCATGAGGCCAATCGATGAGTATAAGGCCCCCCAGCATGTACCTGGCAAAGCGCATGCAACAACTTAAACATCCTCACAGGTGTCTCACAAAGAAAATGCAGTGCCTAAAATACCACAGTAAAACACTGCTGCTATATTCAGTCTCTTGCTGTCTGCTGAGAGGGAACCTGTGCCTAGCATATAAAGCATTCTCAGACCCAATATTTATGGATCTACTGCAGATCCACAGGTCAAATTGTACCAGAAATACTCAAGCCGGGAACCTGAGCCCTTTCTGAAATTTAAACAGAATGGTATGGAGGGACAGGTACATTTCTCAGAGGATATGACTTCTCTGGAACAGACTTCCCCTCCACATAAAACAGAGGTCGTCCTTATCTGTAATCAAGCACAATTTGGATCTGTGGATAGGCAATAGGAAATTTACCTGAGGGTTGCCCCATGCACCAGTATTGGACAGGGGCAGCAACTAAATATCTTTATCCTCTAGTAGGATCCCCCCTATAAATTCTCTATGGCATGACTCCAGAAGTAATCACTAGTTTATGGCTAGTGTATACATATAGATCTATGAGAAGGACATATACTTTTTAATACCAAATGGGGTAAATGACTATGCTTAAAATATTCTACAAGGGCAGATAGTGTAGAACTCACCTAGGAATCTGTGAACCAGTGCAGTTTTTGCTTATATCTTTGTTTTACCATTCCTATCTTCCCATAAGCCAAATTATCTAAAATATTTTTATTTGTTTCAAAATTGTATAACGTCACATTCATAGAACAAAGTGCTACAGTCTAAAAAAGAATTTTGTACCAGTTTTTATGATTGCCAGCATATACTGCTATTATGCACAGAGCTATCTGTTCAGTACATAACAGACCCACTGCTTTAATGGTATCCTCAGACAAAGTATTAGTTTGCACCTGTGTCTGGTTTGAGTTTAATATTCTGTTTATTTATTCTTATGATTTCTTTGCAAAAGTCTGATTACATTCCTGTCTCAGTGTGATGCATATCCAAACTTCTCTGCGTTAAGTCATTTCAGTTTAAATAGTGCCAACCAAACTGTTTTCATATGTATGCTTAACAGCATGATGAATTAGTGCCCCATATAGGATAAGCTTCTCTGCCTTGCACCTGCTGAGTGCCAGGATAGTCTCTGTCTATCCCTAATGTCGACATTGGTTTAAGCAAGTAATCAAAAATAGAATGAATGAATGAACATGTATAGTTTTTAAGACAACTTTTTTTACTTTTCCACATCTTGGAAGAAATGTCCTTTTTCTAGCTCAAACTCTGCAATACTGATGCACAGGATAAGGCTTCCTTTCATGCTTATAGCCACACCTTGTACACCAGTCATGTGTTTAAATAGCATGTTCTTTACTCTGGACTCCATTTTGTATTCTCACATGGTTCCCTTTTCATATTTATTTCTATTGCTGTGCAGCCTGACTTTCTAAGTTTTGCCTCATTATTTAATTCAGATTTTATTTTGCATGCATATTTTTATATGTAATTTTCTGCATTTTATTATTTTAACTGTATACTAATACTTTGCTTGCTCTGCACACATCCACAACTTTTGATAAAGTCAAGCCTTTTCCCATCATTTTGTTTACTGCAGGACTATTCTATCTCTTATTAATGTGTCATGCAGAGCCAACTTCTTTCCATATGCAGGACCCTGGGATACTCAGCTGTCTGCATAAACACCATGAGTTGTTGGTAGGGTCCTAGAATATGGTGTCCCCATTAAAGAAACTCAACTAAGATGCCTGTAAGTTTGGCATCACCACACCAACTTAACCAACTTTGGCTGCTTGTCCACTAACAGCTATTACATATGTGAGAAGACAGTGAGCTGAATGCAGGCCCTTCCATTGTCTCCAGTCTTGAGTAGCTTTACCGTTTATATTAATCTGTATTCAAGCTGCTCACTACACTGGTTTCAGTATGTCTACATGAGCCTTCTTTCCAGCAATAAAAATTGCACAGTTCCACAGTGAGAGGAATGTCTTGGAGTCTCAGTCAAACAACATTCACTATTTATGACCCTTCTGTCAGAATCTAGAGTATAGCAAACAGTTCTTCATTAGCTTGGCAGCTGAATCCCTTTTCTGAATGTTTTTATCACCCTAAACTAAGAGGTGGTGTATACTGCTACCTATTGACAAATATCTACAGTCAAAAGAAGGAATCAAAGTGATACAATGTCCAGAGATCACACTGTTTAGTAACTGGTGTTAGCCTTGGGACAACTATACAGCTGCTTATTGGTTCGAGCTACAGCCTATCAGGAGCAGCCACATCTTTGCTGAGTGGTATCTTGAATGTAATAACAGCATCAGCTGTTCCAGTCACCACAGTCCTTTACTCAAGACTAAGCTAAAAATTCTTTATCTCACCCAATGTCTTTCCACCTTTACCAAGCCAAGCTCTATAACAGGTAATGAAGCACTTTTAGACTGGAATATCACCAATTGCCTGTGAGTTTTATTAAGTAGGAAGTACTACCTGGCAGCATTAGCCATCAACCATAATCCATTCCTGTATGCCTGGAGCATTAAAGCTCTCACAGCTTCATTAATGATAATGTCTCTTCAGCTTATATCAACACATATAAAGCATATAGTACTCTGCTCCATCTTTTATACACTTTAGACTTTAATTTTCCATTCAGTTATCATGAGTTCAGCCAGATATCTGTTTAACAACACCCTCTTTCAATTTCGAAACACTAGGTTTATAACTGCAGAGGTTCTTAATGTGAAAAGGGAAACAGCCAAATACAAGCTTCTGTCTCCTCACATGACCTTTTTCGGCAGTCAGACATCCCTAGGAGTGCATGATTGTAGTCCTGTACCATGGCCTTTAGAGGGAACCTCCTTTTAAACAGAGTTCTTTTGCTCGCCATGAAGAGGTAGTATACCAACAAAAGGTCTTGAAGAAGGCTGAAGAAACTTTGAAAGTCTAAAGCAAAGTATGTAAAAGATCACAGAAGATAATATAAATAGTATAATCTTAGTAAACCAGTATAAAGCACTTCCAGTAAATCAGCAGGTAGCACACTAACCTGGGGAACAGGAGGCTGTAGGTTCTACTTCCACACCAGGTAGATGGATTCATTTTCAAATGCTGAGACTGAAGGGAGCATAACGGGAATGCTGCCCTTCTGAGTGTGCTGTCCTTTGGATGAAAGTTAAACTGATGCTTTATTTGCCTGAGCTGGTGGTAGCTCAGATAGATGTAAAAGATCCCATGGCATTTAAGTTTAGTCTCCGTAGCTCAACAGGCAGTACACTCACCTGTGGTCTAAAGGGCTATAGGTGCTATAGGTGCTATTTCCACAACTAGGAAGACAGATTAATTCTGGCAGTTATGTCACTAATGGACAGAGGCAGTCTGTAAATGGTTTATCTCCTAGGGCCCTGGTTGTAAATGTTTCATCTCCCAAGTCCCTGCATACATTGATTAAGGATATTGGAACTTATCGATGCATGGCTAGGCTTAAAAAGGCCCTAATAGTCATTAGCTTAGTACACACTTATCCAGTAAACATCTAAAGATGTACGTAATGGAGCACAACTGTGGTTGAACAGTTTGCAGTATACTAAACCCCCCCCCAAAAAAAAACTTCTATCTGATAAAGAGATAACTATATGTAATTATCACTAGATGCAATACATGGGCAGAACCAGAAATTTGAAGGGAGAATGTCTGTCCTGCAGTAATTATCCTATTCATACCTTTCAACCTCTTAGCACAAGAAATCTAGACAAAGCCAAAAACAACGGTGGGCCAAAGGTCCAAAAATAGGGACAGATTCTAAATATTGCACTTATAAACTTATGAAGTTGTCAGAATAACAGGTTTTGTGTTAGCATGTATTTTCTAAAGGATATGAAGTCTGAAACTCAAATATTTGTTTTTTATGTAGTGATTTCAATTCCCAACGATTTGCCAAGAAACAACAAATTTTATGAGCAACAGACCAACAATATGAGGCAAAAATCCAGACATTCTGTGAAGATCTGGACAGTTGAGAGTCTGATTAGTATTAAAATGCCTGTTATGGTGTGTTCAGCAAGTGTACTATGTTCACCTTAGGGGATCACTTTTGTAGGAATGAAGTGTACTCAGCATTGTACCATCAGCTCCCTGTAATGGGAGATAGACTGTAGCTCATACTGTCCTACTTGCAGATTGGACATCCTCATGCAAACTTTAGAAAATACAGCAATAGGTGCCTCAGCAGCAGCCTAGCTCGATAACGATCTGCTAGCTGTTGACCTAGTGAGACATAGCCTCCCCAGAGAAAAATTGGTTTTACTTTCCATAGTGAAAGATAATTGAATTAATCCCGCGGTGGTGGTGCTGCAGTAGCGTTGTCGCCTCACAGTAAGACGCTGTCCGGTTCGATTCTCAGCTAGAGCGTCTTCTGCGTGGAGACATGCTTGAATGGGTGTACCTTCGTTGAAGGTTGTGAGTCAGGGCTGGCAACTCGGCACGTAAAAATCAACTGCCAATCATTAGCGGACCGGAGTTCCGCTGTGGTGACCCCTAACCGGGAAAAGCCGAAAGACACATACATACATAGTGAAAGATAATTGAATTAACATTCATTTGGAAAGGTTTAATTAACAGATTGTTTTTTACCCTTTATAAATGACACTGACTTTTGGTTATACCATATCTATGTTTTTTTCCTTTCAGTATGGTACCTAAATTCTGTGTGTACATCCAGATTGTACATAATGTTCTCATTCTTGTCATAGTTTAAATAAATTTCAGAGACCAATTTGGGCATATAAATGTTTTTTGGTCCCCCTATGTTATCCTTATGGCACTTCTACCCAGTTCCCACACATCCATGCTGGGCTATCCATACCCCCTGGGCTTACTCAGCATACTTTGGGGGCCAGTCATGGAACCTAAGGGCATTCGGCATCCTGGGGGGTCTTGGTCATCTGTTTTTGTTGTTGTTTTTTTCTCTCTTACTTAACTTTCTTTTCTCTTGCTGTTTTATTCATCTTATTGCCAAAATCATTCCATCTCTCCATTCTTCTGTCATATCTGTTCTTTTTCATTCATGTATTTTTCACTTTCTAACCCCTCTGTTTACACTATGGCTGGCAAGTATCACCTTAGTGCACAAACCTTCTGAGTGTCCATCTCCACCTTTTTACCTTGCCTGCAGTTTCTCTTTCTTTAGCATCATTCATTTTGAAGTTTTGTCATGGTTGTAAGTATCATTAAATCTGTCTATTGTGTTATTTATTAAACATAAGTACCTTTCTTGCTTCACCTTAACCTAATATCCATATTTTATCCTAATGTATATTGATGGGTTGTCAGGATCTTTCTTATCTAAAGTCTTCCAGTTTTTCTCTGACACTTCTATGCACAACATCGTTCATGCCATCTGATAGTATACACTGTGGGATCCTCTTCTAAATTTCAAGATGTCAACTTTCTTATGATCGAGACCATAAGATCAAAGTTTTGAAACTTCGAAATTTAAATAAAAAAATAAAATAAAAAAAAATATTTTTTTTTATGATTTTTGCAGGGGGGCAAGCCCCTCCTGCACCCCCACACCCCCTGCTAATGTATTATACCAACTCTGAGATAGCACTGCAGAGAGGAAAATGGTAAATATACCATTACTTGCTGTACGGTTTTATCCATTTAAATGGTTCAAAGTTTCAAAACATCGATGTTATGGTCTTGACCATAAGAAATTCAATGTTTTGAAACTTCAAAATTTAGAAGTAGACCCACACTGTGATATCACACTTCTGCAGGCACACATTATGACATCACACATTGCACCAGAAGAGCATGTCTAATCACTATTCCTACCTATCCTTTCTGTCTCTCACAAAGTTCGTATCTGTCTTATTATTCACTGTGTAAAAGTTTCTGCATTTGAGTACTTTAAAAATGTGAACAATTGAAGGTGTTCCTTCAGCCACAGATAACTGTCTAAGACCCATGTCTGCACTGGCTATACTGCTTGGGAGAGGAGCAGCACATGAGGCATTACGTAGGTGTCAGCATTTCAACACAGGGTCCCAACATTGGGAGAGGGGAGAAAACACTGGACAAGCTTGCCTATTATAAAATAGAGGTGGATGAGATGACCAGCACAAGGATCATTGGGAGGGTCAGGCATGCAGCCCCCAGCTGGAACTAAAATACAGAGAGACTGCAATGGATAGAGGGGGCAGACATCAGTCATACCCTACTGGAGATAAGTCCAGCATCAAGACCTTACATTCTTCACTTGTCTGCAGTCCTCCCCTCATCTTGCAAGGGGGTAGACATCAGTCACACGCTGATGAAGTTAAGTCCATCTTCAAGGCAGCCCTACTGTCTCCCACTAATCCCCACCTCCGCTTCATCTAGCAGGGAGATTAATTTTGGACCTAACTTCCATCTCAGTAGATTATGAGTGCCCTGTGTGAGATGCACTCTATCAGCCACCTTGGGGAGAGTACATTTTGGGGTGTTGGTACATCCCTTCTCTTGGTCAAACAGACAAACATACCTGTTTATGTTCAGAAAAAGGGATAATTTCTAGACGACTGGTAAACAGGATAAAGTTATCTCTTCTCAGAAGACTTTGTTATATTTCCCACCATGAGTCAATAAATCTCTGACACCCACCCTCTAAGGAGGTGTAACAGTGCTTGATATGGGCTCATCTGTTATGTCCCTGACACAGTTTTATAATTACTCTTTTACATTTCTACTGATAAAGAGTTAGAAATCACCCATTTTTTTCAATTTATACAAGGTATTTCACTCAAATCCCACAGGTGTATGGTTGCTCTTGATATGGAACCCTGTGTGCAAGCATTACTTACATGGGGAGGTGGGGGTTGAAAACCTTGTATTTCAGCTTTGCATATTTTCCCCATATCTTGCACAAGTCCTAAGAACTTTCCATATATTAATAATAAGGGCTTTGACTTGCAGACCAAATCACTGCTTTAAGGATTGTTTATGGGTTTGTATAAATGCAAGTACATTTATGGCAATAATTTGTGAAGGCTGTGGATAGATATATGTACAGATATCTGCATGATTGTTTCTTTGAAGTGAAACTACAAACAGTTCACTAAGATATTCTTCGTGTTTCACTGTTGCAGTCATCACATTTAGGTTATCCCTGCCAGGGTAGCCCTCAGTCGGCCCGAATACCAGAGGCTTAGTATTTCTGCTTTGGTTGCTGTCACTTCAGGTCTGACATCAGGTCGTCAGTAGTATAAGGTAAGGCAGCCGACGCCATTACATCAGTATTTCTTGCCGAGGAGCCCGAAGCAGAAGCAGTTTGCACGAGTGCCAGTCGGCTGCTACCTGAGTTTCGTTTTTCCGAACTGAAGTTGAAGTCTTCTAAAGCTAAGTACCCCGTTGGGGATCCTTTTTTCTTGCTCTAACAGATATCAGAAAAAGTTAACAATTGTCTCGCCTGCAGAAAACAAATACCACATTGGGACTTTCATTCTTACTGAGTCACTTGCTTAGGCCAAGAGCACGATGTCCCTCGCTGTCGTTTTTGTGCTTTGTTCAACGCCAGAACTATACATCGTCGGGCCCTTATCGTAGCTAGATATTTTCGCTCTCAGTCCTCAAATTCCGATATGGCTTTGGTAAGCTATCCAACAGCAGATCTTCCGAAAAAACTTAAGGATAAAGACAGATTCAGACCTCACAGGTCCAAACCTACCGACAACGCTTCCGTTAAGCCAGTTGTCAGTTCTCCGGTCGTCAGTGAGGCACTTTCGCAGCCCATGATGCCCACTTCTGTGGATTTGCAGGCTGCTACTGAGACCCTTTCGAAGTCCGGTATGCTATGAAACTCTTCATCGACTAAGGATCCTGCGGATGTCTTAACCTTGAATGGGTCTGGAGCCGCTGAGCAGGCTCTGGCTTCCGAGGAAGTACTTTGCACTATCAATTCTCGACACAGACCAATGGCTTCTTTCATGTCCACCATTCTTTCAAAAACTACCGCGTTTCTAAGGCCCATGGTACAAACCACACCCAAGAAACCGATGACCCAATCTCAGGCACCTGCTTCCTTGCCTCAGTCTCAAATGCTTAAAATGGCAGAAGACCTTGTAATGCTGATCAGCGGAAGCCAAGCTACCCCTTCCAAAAGAAAAAAAGATTTGTCCTCAGTAGTTTTATCTGAACAGGAGTCCAATGACTGATGCTTCTGAATATGAGGATATGCAACCCCTCTCTGCTTATGAGGATTCTGATGCATTCCTTCAGCCGCCCCACCCGAGGAATTTTCCTTTGGAGAAACCCTACATACTTTAAGGGAGCATTTCCAATGGGAATGTCAGGACTACCCTCAGTCTAAAAAGAGACTCAGGGAATTCTTAGATCTTCCACAGCACAGACCTTTGGCCATTCCTCCTGTCCTGGATGTTGTGGATGATGTTTTCTTGGAATCTAGTTTGACTCCTGACATCCTCCCTCCTGCTCCCAGGAAACCTGACTGGTATTACAGAGTTCCTGACTCGCACAAATTTCTTTTAAAAAATCCTACTGCTGACCCTGAGGTTATTTCTCAAGGGCCTAAAGGAATTAAAGCGACTTCTGCTAAGAATTCCACCCCCTCAGATAGGGATTCCCGAGCATTAGACAAATGGGGTAAAAAAGTATACACCTCTGTTACTCTTGCTATTAGAGCACTAAATTGTCAGTTCGATATGCTAAAATTTCAGCAACATACCATGGAACTCCTCAAACAAAAATATCTTCTTTTCCTGCTTGTGCAGAAAATAAAGAGTTACAAGAGTTAATGCATTCTGCAAGTCAAGTAACTAAGCACACCTTGCGCTGTGGTTTTGATGCCCTAGGAGCATCTTGCAGGGCAGCAGTCACTGGTTCTGTCCTTAGAAGGCATGCTTGGCTTAAGGAACAGCCCTTGCCAGACCATGTCAAATCCAAATTATTGGATGCACCCTTGCACAAAGACAACTTATTTGGCACCAAGGTAGAGGAGGTCTTAAAAAATATGGAAGAAAAAGCTAAATCTATGCAGACAGTTAAGGATTTCCTACAGGTCCAGCCACCCAGGTTCAGTAGGCATTGCCCCTCCAAGCACTGGTCCTTTCCTGCCCCCTCCAGGTTAGTTCAGCCCAGACTCCAGGAATTAGACCCCCCCGACAACAGCCACAGGGAATGCAGAGATCTAAGCAATGGTGTTCCACCACCTCAAAACCAGGGAGTGCTAAGCCACCCCCTCAAGATAAGAACTCACAATGACACTCCACTTCCAACCCCTCCCTCTGTCCTCCTGCACTTGCCCCTAGGAGGAAAAATCTCCCTCCACACAAGCACTTGGGCCACCATTACCAATGTCCACTGGTTCCTCAACATAGTGTCCCAGGGATACAAATTTTCTTTCCACACTACCAACCCCAAAAGGGTTCCGAGATCTTCCTCCAAACCAGTGGGCAGAGGCCAAAAAGCAAGTCCTTTCCCTGCTCTCTATGAGGGCAATAGAGCATGTTCCTGCAGAACAAATTGGCCAAGGTTTCTACTCCAGGCTCTTCCTGGTACCCAGAAAAGAGGGCACCTGGCACACCATCCTTGATCTATCCATTCTAAACACCTTCCTGGTGATACCAAAATTCAAAATGCTCACCCTCCAGCAACTACTACCTATGCTCTCCAGGAATGCTTGGTTAGCCACCATAGACCTAAAAGAGGCCTACCTCCACATCCCAATCAAGGAATCATGCAGGAAATATCTGTGTTTCAGAGCAGGATCTCTGCACTTTCAGTTATCTGCGCTTCCCTTTGGCTTATCTACTGCTCCCAGAGTTTTCACAAAATGTCTGGCTCCCACCATTGCTTTTTGCAGACAAAGAAAAATTCAAATGTATCCATACTTAGATGACTGCCTAATTCAGGCAGACAGTCAGGAAATGCTGCTCAAGCACCTGGCCTTTGTAAAGGCCCTACTGACCTCCCTAGGGTACACTATCAATGAAAAGAAATCCAAACTAGTACCCACCCAAAAGATTATATTCCTGGGAGCAAGTCTGGACACAGCTTCCCAGATGACATTCCTTACACCAGAAAAGAAAACTTACCTGACAGCCTATTTCTCTCAACTAGCCACCAGACCCCAGTTATCTGCAAGGAAAATCCTGAAAGCTCTGGGGTTCATGGCATCATGTATTCTACTCATTCCATATGCCAGACTGCATATGAGGAAACTTCAGTTGTACCTAAAAAGCCTTTGGTGTCAATACTCTCAAGACCTGGAAACTCTTATACCAATGATACCTTGCCTAAAGAAATATTTTCTATGGTGGGCAGCACCATGCTACCACAACAAGGGACTACATTTCTCACCACCCCACGCTGCCCAAACCCTCACCACAGATGCATCAGTCTATGCCTGGGGTGCTCACCTGGATGGCAGGTGCATACAGGGCCAATGGAGCCCACATCAAATACATCTGCACATCAACCTAAAAGAGATGTTACCTGTTCAGCATGCATTGACAGCTTTCAGGCCCCTTCTCTCCCCAGGGGCTCTACTGATCAAAACAGACAGCACCACTGTGATGTGGTATATCAACAAGCAGGGAGGGACTCACTCCTACCCTCTATGCAGGCTCACCATGACTCCTTGGCACACAGCCTCAGCCATGCAACTACACCTGTTAGCACAATTCCTGCCAGGCTCTCTAAACTCTCTGGAAGACAACTTAATCAGAAATCTTCTGGACCCATATGAGTGGCAGCTAGACCAAAGAACCTTAACCCTAATAACTCAGAAATGGGGCACCCCGAAGAGCGACCTCTTTACTTCCCACTCCAATCATCAGCTCAGCAAGTTCTGTACCAGGGAGCCTTACTGCAGAGCCTGGAAAGTGGATGCTCTATCCTTCCAGTGGCTCAACCTCTCGGTCTGTGATTTTCCCCACTACCTCTCATTACCAGGGTACTGCTCAGAATAAGGGAGGAAAAACCGAGAGCAGTTCTAATTTCTCCATATTGGCCTCGCCAGCACTGGTACCCACTGCTGCACAGCCTGTCCCCTCTGCCACCATGGCATCTCCCACAGATCCCAAACCTCCTAACCCAGACGAAGGAGAATTCATGCATCCCCAATTGCAGACCCTCAATTTGGCAGCATGGCTTATTCCCTACCACTGAAAAAGCTGCCAATTTCAGGAAGCATGTTCTAGATGTTATACATGAGGCCAGACACCCTAGCACTAGAAAGTCTTATGCTGACAAATGAAAAAGGTTCTGCTCCTGGATCCAGGCTAAGGGAGCCGATATGGCACAGCCCTCCCTACTTCTCATCCTGAATTACCTAGCTGACCTGCTACACAGTGGTCTCTCCTTTCCCTCTATTAAAATTCATGCCTCTGCTATCTCTGCTGATTTCAACACTGAGCAACCACTTTTCTCACACCCTCTCATCAAACAGTTCCTAAGAAGGACTAGCAACTTGAGGCCACCCAGAAGAGCACCTACCCCAGCTTGGGAACTTAACTTTGTGCTGGAAAAGCTAACCCTGCCCCCCTTTGAACCAGCTTTGCTTCTGGCCATCACGTCAGCCAGAATATCCGAGCTACAAGCACTCATGGCTGTAGAGCCCTTCATCATCTTCCATGCTGACAGGGTGTCCCTCAGGACTAACCCATCCTTCATGCCAAAAGTGGTGTCCAGTGTGGCTCTCAACCAATCCATTCATTTGCCCACCTTTTTCTCTAACCCACAAAACAAGGGAGAAAGGATACTTCACTCTCTAGATGTGCACAGAAAGCTCAGATTCTATCTAGACAGGACTAAATCATTCAGAAAGACTGATCAATTGTTAGTCAGCTTTGCTGCAGGAGCAAAGGGCAAAGCTGCATCCAAACATACCATTTCCAAATGGATAGCACACTGCATCCATTTCTGTTACAAGCAACTCGGGAAACCTCCCCCTAAGGGGGTCAGGACTCACTCTACCAGAGCAGCCTCCACCTCTGCAGCTTTCCTCAGAGGAGTCCCCCACCAGGGACATTTTGAAGGTTGCGACATGGACATCTGTTAACACCTTCACCAAGCATTACCACCTGCCTATATTCTCCAAATCCAGGGCAGGCTTTGCCACTGCAGTCTTGCAGGGCATCCTAGCCAGCCCCTAGTCTTCTTGACTGCCCCCACCCTTTTCCTCAGATTTGGGAATCAATCCAAGTGTGATGACTGCAACAGTGAAACACGAAGAACATAGTACAGTTGTGTACACTTACCATAAATGTAGATGTATGAGTGTATTCACTGTTGCAGTCCTGGTTTCCCTCCCTCCACCCCCCCCCCTTTTCTTTCTCTCTCTCTCTCTCTCTCCTTACAAGGAACCTTTTGGCATTTACTTTCTACTGGTGGGGTTCTTCCACCAGATCCTGGCTCCCACTTGGGGGCTCCTGACTGTTAGGGCAAGAAAAACTGATGTAATGGTGACGGCTGCCTTAGTTTATACTACAGACGACCTGACGTCAGACCTGAAGTGACAGCAACCGACACAGAAATACTAAGCCTCTGGTATTCGGGCTGTCTGAGGGCTACCCTGGCAGTGATAACCCAAATGTGATGACTGCAACAGTGAATACACTCAAACATCTACATTTATGGCAAGTGTACACAACTATACTTTCTGCATAGTTTTGAATAACAGGTTTGGGATCTTTTTTGTTTGACTTGCTATAAAAAATTACTTCTGGGATGGTACAAACTGCTAGAATAAACTGCAGAGAAAGATTTCTAATAGAAATCAATCTTCCAGTATCCTGAAATCCCAGCTGTTTAAATAAACTTATCTCTTATAATATGTCAGTGGCTGATGCTGATATGTCAAAGATGGAGCAAAGTTTTATATCACGTGGGTATGATCTCCATTTATTAAACACACATTACTATGAATAATGTAACCAGAAATAAACTGTAACAGAACAAAAACATCATCACTGCATTGGCTGCTTTGGGAATTATTTGGTTATCATATTTGGAAGCATGTTTTATGAACATGCAAATATTTTACAAAGGTACTGGTACATTTTGGGAATGGATGCTATATTAAAATATAAATTTTTAGGTCAGTCCAAGGGTTACATTTATAGGCAGTAAGAGGTTAAATGATATAAGGAGTAATGTACAGTGCTGGTTATTAACCACATGGTTATTGTTTAGTGTGATTCCTGAAACTGACCCCGAAAGAAAAGCTTGAGACCTAGCTACCATGAGAAACAACTGTATGTCATTAAGTCCTGGCACTTACTTGTACCACTTTATGTGAGAAAGTAAATTGTCCCTCTCTTTGATTAAATTCCTCTCAACATGCAAAGCAGTTCCTGCTTTGCCTTTTAATGTTTCACTTCGCTGTTTAGGCAGATGAAAGCTATTAACTGTTTCAGATGTAGACAGTAAAGTATACATGCAGAGTTACAGCAGTGGATTTCTAGTTATAGCAAAGATGGTCCACATATTTTTTGTTAGTTTACAAAAACTTAGCTTAATGAAAGCATCCATCTCGTAGCAGTATATTTCAAGGCATTTTGCTTATACGTACCCATCGATAACCAGTGCTCTGACTTCAGATATGCAGCCAGATGTCAAACTTTACAGCTGGATCTCATTCCCATGTTCTGTGGGTTATTAATGTGGCCAAATGTGCATGTGAAGCTCCTTATACTGTGAGGGCTTTGTTAACGCACAGAACTAAAATGTTTGGGTATTATGGTTAAAAATGATTGATGGCATTAATGCTGTTACTGGACATGACCATATTCGTAAACAGGCAGACTGCACTCCCTTTGGTACAGATATACGAGTCAGCATTTATAGTATCAGCAAAACAGGGATGGACAAATGAGCTCTGAGCAGGCATAACTGCTCTGTAAAACTCTAGGCTTAGACTTTCCCAGGACCATTTACCAGGGATTCCTGATGGAATGAGCTCCAACAAGCCATCATTAAGCATCATCTTACTTTAGCAGTGCTCTCGGCTTCAGAAATAGGTTAGTATGTGCGTTTCTGGTATAAGCTGCCGCAACAGGTGACGACAGTACAAGCACGAGTTTGATATATATATATATATATATATATATATATATATATATATATATATATGGTTCCCTATCAGAAGCCTGAAACACTATAAGCTTGAAAATCAAAATCCTGAAACCAAAAGCCTGAAAATTCAAAATCCCGAAAACTCAAAATCCTGAAAACACAAATAATGCTAATATGTCACTATAAAGACACTAATATCTACCAACTGACCCTGACCCTAACCCTAAGGTCTGTCACTATCGCACACTCACCTGACCCGTGCCCTAACCCTAACTCACTTAAACCGCCCCTAACCCCAATATTTTTCACTATTGCATACATGCCTAACCTGCGCCCTAACCCTAACTCACTTAAACCGCCCCTAACCCTAACATAAAACCAACCGCACACTCACCTGAACCCAACGCATGACCTAACACCACAGGGCTAACAATAGCAAAGCCACAAAGACGTCATTTTGTGTTTTCAGGATTTTGAGTTTCAGGATTTTGGGTTTTCGGGATTTTGAATTTTCAGGCTTTTGGCTTCAGGATTTTGATTTTCAAGCTTATAGTGTTTCAGGCTTCTGATAGGGAACCATATATATATATATATATATATATATATATATATATATATATATATATATATATATATATATATATATATATATATATATATATCATGTCAGTGAAATCAGCATTCCAGTATTCAGTTATTTCATGGATCAGTAGCACAAGCTAATTGCAATTAAACCGGTCCTATGGATGGGGCCTGTTAGACAAGATTGTGTGTTTTTGCATTTTGGGTAGTAATAGTGCCTTCACTAACTTCTCTACACATGCTGCCCTCCTTTCAGTGTTATACCAGGTATTTTACACAACAGTCATTCCTGTTCTTAGTCAGAGAATTGGCACTTGAATATTAACCCATTACTGAATTAATTTTGCAACATTAGGGTAAAGACCATACATGTTTGTAGTCTGCCTAGTTAACAAAACAGGTATAGCATTACACATAGAGCAAAAAAGTGGAGGGGGGTCCTAACTGGGGTACAGATGTTTCTTACATGTCAGTGAATCATTGTAATTTGTATATTTCTAGAAGTGGTGTCACTGATCAGTGTTAAGCATTTAATGAACTGTTAACTGCTGCTTTTTTTCATTTATTGAATTTACTGCTGTTATTTTAAAATGATCAATTTTTTATGTATAAAACAAGTGCATTGTGAACGCAAGTAATTTTAGATGTCAGGATGAACTGCAGTCCAGCCTAACTCTGAATTTACCAAACTGACTGAAACTTCAGCCAAGAAAATGGGAAATAGTAAAAAACAGTTCTCCCTACTATTAAGTGCACTAGCAGTCCAGTAAATACACCATTCCAAAATGGACATTTGGTGAATTTTCAGCTACTTTGTCTGTCTGGAAAATTATTTGATTACATGCTGCAGGCCTGTAGATGATTTATAGAAAGCATATCCTTCACTTTATAATAAGAGTATTTGTTATTTTTTTTTTTACTTGTGTAAAAATGAATAAAAGATCTGACATTATTTTTAGTATGTGAACTTCTGTTAGGAAATCTCTTGTGCTCCATTGTAACATATTGGAGTTTCACTGTAAATATTTTTACTTTTTTTCTGGTAAATCAGCATTATCTCTGTCCTTCTGCAACAAGTGGTTTAAATAATACCATGCTGACCGTACCCTAACCCATGTTTGACATTGCTTTTGCACCTGCCTGTCAGGCATCTTTACATAGTCAAACAGTCATTTCTAAAATGTTGTTGAAGCCCAGTGAAGAAATTTAGGTGAAATTATGCTTGCATCTGAATATACTACTTTAAGTGAATACCGTTGTAATTTCAGAAGTATGTCTACAGAATCTTGGTAGTGCTTATATGTTTCAAAAAACAATATCTTTTATTAAGGATTCTAAAATGTTTTCTCTCTTCTTTCTAAGGATTCTAAAATGTTTCTCTTTTCTTTCCACAGTTCGTTAGAAATGAACTGCTATGACAGTGATGAGGCCAATCCCAGAAGTATATCCAGTCTTTCCAATCGCTCCTCACCTATATCCTGGCGTTATGGGCAGTCAAGTCCACGACTACAGGCTGGGGATGCGCCTTCAGTGGGAGGAAGTTGCCGGTCAGAGGGAGGATCAGGATGGTATGCACCTGGAGACAGGACACATTACTCACACACCATGCCCATGCGGACTCCTAGCAAACTGAGCCACATCTCCAGGCTGGATCTGATCGACACAGATGATGTGGATCTCAAATCAGGCTACTTAAGTGACAGTGATGTTATGGGCAAGACACTGAATGACGATGATGACATCACCACAGGGTAAGTTCCGAACCTTATATTCCATTTCACCATTTTGGAGCAGGAGGTTTGGGAGTAGCATCAGGATGAGTCGCTATAACAGCGATAGCTCAGGGAAGCAGAATGACATGATTAGATCTGTTTCCACTTTCAGAACTCAGGAAAATAACTGCCCAGGAAATGTATGGTGAGAATAATAAAAGACACATGGGGCATCAGGAAATAATTTTGTACAAAACTGTAGCTCAACTACCTTCAGCATGGTTTTGGATGCCACTTCCTTAAAACAATAAAGCTGTCATCTGAACGTAAAGTAAACATTATTCAAAAAGGAACATATCAAAGCTTTCAGCATTATTAATTATACAGCTAGTAGCCGCAAGGGATAAAATGTTTATTACGGTTTGAACAGCTAGCCAAGAAGTAGGAAGTGCAGAGATGGAGAGAAAGAGAGAGACAGACAGATAGACAGAATCTAAAAGTTTTGGAAGAGCTGTTTATTTCTCTTGGCATGGACCTATTGGGGAAATGTGTACCAACTATCACTTATACAGCTCAGGTTATTTATGTGTGTTAACTGGAGCATTCCCTTTTCACTTTTTGTTCTGTTACAAAGGCATCTTCTAACAGTAAGACAGAGTTTACTGTTATGTTTCCTGATGACTACAGTGTCAGTATTGCCAATAGTTCAAGCCATCTGCTGCAGCAAAACAGTCCCCACCCAACCAGTATTTCCATACATACATATTCATAAGCCTTCATAGCTAAGTTATTTTAACATAATCCGCATTCTCACACATATAGGAGTTACTGTTTTAAGAAGAGCTGCACTGTTGTAGGAGTTTGCCTCTCTTATGAATGCTCCTTGTGCATAATATTAGTTAGCTTCATGAGATGCTACAGTGTACAGAAGCCTGATTGTAAATAATAGCTATAGATAATATTTAAGAAGATTGTAAAATTACTTAGATGTATTAATGTAGATTTGCTTTCATACATGCAAAAAAGTATTACAACACCTCTGTGAGACCCCCCTCATTTGCAGAGAAAGCATATAACTGTTCTTTATTATAAATAGGACAGTCATATTTTAAGGACATAATTTGGAACCCTGTAATTCCCTCAGTAACACTGAATGCAGTCAAAAAAAATTTTCCTTATAAACTTATCCTTGCCAGGCAGGCATAAGACCCTTCATTCTCAAAGCCTCTCCTAAGTATTAGACACCAATATAATACAGCAACCAGGCTTACTGAGCTGTGAAGACTAATTGCAGTAAATATTTTGACAATGAAAAGTAGCTTTCCCTAAGGAGCTGTAAGGTGCAGAAATATAGAGGTTTCAGCCCACTAGTGTGCCTCACCCTTAGCTACCCACTTTTGCCCTAAGTGCATGTAGGCATCCAATCACTTAGCATTATTAATTTCCTGTATGCTGTGTCAACAACATTATGTCACTTCCTAGGCATATCCTTGGCCTAGGGATCTGTAAGCACTTACAACTTTAACTTTTTCCTATTTGACATCATTCCTAGCTCACCAGTTGAGTTAACCCTCCTAGTACATACTGTTTATCCTATACCAGGAATACGTTTCCAGAAACCTGATTATGAGGACACAACACCTAAGCAATATTTTATCTACCATGACACTTGGGAAAAAAATCTTTACCCAGACATGAAACTTTTTCATAAAGATAGTCAAAAATGTATCTTTTGCATTATTTTTGTTTATTTACATTTTGTTCACTGGTTAACCCTACTGGGCTTAGGCCCGTTTTCAGTGGAGAAGGTTAGTATAGCTCCAAAGAATAATGATATACTAAGGCCCAAACCGAGAAGTACACTACGTCCACTGCTAATATGGACCTTCCTTTGAGAATTTGTATTATCTGACCCATTGGTCTCCTACTGTGAAGGTAACATGGTATTCAAAGTCATCTATTTAAATGATAAACGTTTATTTATCAATTTATCTTTCATTGACCATGTTGGTCTCACTAGGCCAGAGACCTCTTTTCAGAGGAGAACAGAGGTGTTATTTATATTGACTACTGGACGTTTGGCCAGGCTATCATAGAAATTCCTGTACTCTTTTCAATAAGTGCCATAGGATCCTTTACATGCAGAGAAATTATCTTATTTGCCAACTAGCAATCCCAGTATAACCTTGACTGTGGTGCACTTTACAAATGAATGGCTCAAGCCACATCCCATTATAACCCTGACCATGGTGCACTTTACAAAGGAATGGCTCAAACCACATCTCAGTATAAACCTGACCATGGTGCACTTTACAAAGGAATGGCTCAAGCCACATCCCAGTATAACCCTGACCATGGTGCACTTTACAAAGGAATGGCTCAAATCACATCCCAGTATAACCCTGACCATGGTGCACTTTACAAAGGAATGGCTCAAGCCACATCCCAGTATAACCCTGACCATGGTGCACTTTGCAAAGGAATGGCTCAAGCCACATCCCAGTATAACCCTGACCGTGGTGCACTTTACAAAGGAATGGCTCAAGCCACATCCCAGTATAATACTGACCATGTTGCACTTTACAAAGGAATGGTTCAAGCCACATCTCAGTATAACCATGACCATGGTGCACTTTACAAAGGAATGGCTCAAGCCACATCCCTGTATAACCCTGACCATGGTGCACTTTACAAAGGAATGGCTCAAGCCACATCCCAGTATAACCCTGACTGTGGTGCACTTTGCAAAGGAGTGGCTAATACTGACCATGATGCACTTTACAAAGGAATGGTTCAAGCCACATCCTAGTATAACCATGGCCATGGTGCACTTTACAAAGGAATGGTTCAAGCCACATCCCACTTAACCCTGACCTGACCAGTTCGGGTTTGTGAAAGGCAGATCATGCCTCCTGAACCTGATCGACTTTTTTGAGGCAGTCACCAAAGCCGTGGATGAGGGTAAGGTGGTTCACACAGCCTATCTTGATCTCGCCAAGGCTTTTGACACCATCCCCCATTCTGGAATTATAGCTAAACTCACTAAACTAGGTATAAATCCCTATGTCACAAGATGGGTTGCCAACTGGCTCACTGACAGAACCTACACTGTAAAAGTTGCAGACTCCAAATCTGACCTCAAGGCAGTGAGTAGTGGAGTGCCACAGGGTTCCATCCTGGGACCTCTTCTGTTTGGTATCTACTTCTCTGAAGTACAGGCAAACACAGAAGGCCTCTGGCTGATGAAGTTCACAGATGACTGCAAACTAGGAGCCATAGTCAAGTCCCCAAATGATGTGAACATCCTACAGAAGGTCCTCACTGAGACAGATGCCTGGTGTCAGAGCCATGGCCTCAAGCTCAATGCCAAAAAGTGCAGTGTCATCCCCTTTGGTAAAAACTGTACACATGAACTACCACATAGGCAGCAATCTACTTAACACCAAATGCGTGATAAGAGACCTTAGGACCCAGGTGGACAGTAGGCTCTCCTTTGATAGTCACATTGCGACAGTAGTCAGGAAGTCCTTCTACTTGGCACACCTCATCATAAAAGTGTTCTCATCCAGGAAAAAAGAGGTCATTGTTCCCCTCTACTCGTCACTCATTAGACCCATTATAGAGTACAACGCCCCTTTTGGAATGTACCTCACAAGACATCTACAGCAGCTGGAAAGGCCACAGAAGTACCTCACAAAGAGGATTACTGGCCTCAAACAAATGCCGTACACTGACCGCCTCAAAAAACTCCAACTTTACTCTGTAGCATATCGCCTACTCCGAGGTGATCTCTGCCTAACATATAAAGCTATGTCAAACCCAAAGCTGTTGGACATGCTACACCTAAAGAAATCCCAATCCCTCCAAGCTACATGCTCTAGGGACCTAAACCTTGTCACCAGAATAAACAGGACATGCTGGAGGGATAGATTCCTGTCCCACAGACTTCCTATACTCTGGAACAAGCTAACCGTCTATGTCAAGCAAAGGTCTTCATTAGCACTCTTCAAGAAAAATCTTGATGAGTGGATGGGAAATAGGAAATACACCCCGGGGATCACTTCTGTCTCTCTGCTGGACAGTGGCACAGGAAAATAACTTTCTTGGGTGGCGTAAGCTATGGTACCTTGCTGGCTAGGCTTACCTAGGCCCTTGGGCCGGTAGCCTAGTACCTACCTATGAACCTGTGGTGCACTTTACAAAGGAATGGCTCAAGCCACATCCCAGTATAACCCTGACCATGGTACACTTTACAAAGGAATGGCTCAAGCCACATCCCAGTATAACCCTGACCATGGTGCACTTTACAAAGGAATGGCTCAAGCCACATCCCAGTATAACCCTGACCATGGTGCACTTTACAAAGGAATGGCTCAAGCCATATCCCAGTATAACCCTGACCATGGTGCATTTTACAAAGGAATGGCTCAAGCCACATCCCAGTATAACCCTGACCATGGTGCACTTTACAAAGGAATGGCTCAAGCCACATCCCAGTATAACCTTGACCATGGTGCACTTTACAAAGGAATGGTTCAAGTCACGTATAACAGAAGCTTAGATTCTAACTCCCAGTTTTAATAGTGTCTTTTGTAGCAGATCTTTCAAAGGGACCAGTTATAACCTTGGCCATGGTGCTCTTTACAAAGGAATAGCTCAAGCCACATTTAACAGAACCTTAGATTCTAACCCTCAGTCGTAACACTGTCCACTGTAGGAGATCTTACAAAGAGACCAGTGAGGTTGCAGTCATATGTCATGATGCAAGGGAATGTTCTGTAAGTCCATTTCAGATTATAACAGTTGCAGGAGAAGTCAACATATAAAAATCTTTTACCTGACATGTAGCTGCATCCCACATGATGCTGCCAGATGTCTGAGGAAGACACCCTGTCTTTGATTAACACTAATAGTAAAGGTGAGAAAATTGTCCTCTATGTTTTTATGTCGTCTAGGCAACCACTGACACACACAGCCATATTCCTTTATTTAACTTCTTGGCTTACCACAGCATCATCCATTCCATCTTCCATTTTTGACATTGTTATGTATTGCGCCCTTTTGCATACAATTTTGTAATAATTTCAACATTGCTAGATTAGTGATATAAACCATGTTTGTAAAAAATACTTTTGCATGACATAGAATTTGGTGTTGTCATTTAAAGGAGGTTATTACCTTTCTATACTCCTCCCACATTGTCTCTTTATCTACTACTTCTAGTATGTCGAGGGATCAGTTGCTAGTGTCCTCTCCAGCTCAACTGGTGAACCTGGGAATATTGAGGCAATGTTACAACTGCCTCATGTACACAGACAATCCTCTCCTTCTCCCACAAAACACAAATACATGCGAGAGATGCAACTATACGGCCAAACTGGAGGCTGAGCTCTCTCAACATAGGACTGGCAAGACCAGACAGGAGGAGAAGGTAACCACACACAATACATACCCAGTCACACATGGTACCATCACAACTTCAAATCATACACATACTCACACAAAGACATACTGGAGGCTCTGATCAAAAATTTACCAAAACAGCAGAGGCCACCAAAGCAGACACCCAAACAACTACCACCTCACGACCCAACACATGCAACACATAGACCACACAGTCAGAGTGTCAAACAGTCACAGCCCTTAAGGCCAAACAAAATGCCAGACACACTTGTCATTGGTGATTCCATAGTCAGACACACTGGCGTCCCGCTCACCAGACTGAGTAAAGAGAAGGTCACAGTAAGCTGCCTGTCAGGCGCTAGAATCCGCCACATAACGCAAGCACTCAGGTCTCTCAACAGCAGGTACAAGTACGACTCAGTCATTGTCCACGCTGGTGTCAGCGACCTGAGACGTACCTCCTTGGACTACATGAAAAGGGACATCGAGGAGCTCTCTGATTATGTAGCCCAGGCAGGTATGACCCTGACCTTGAGCAGTATCCTACCTTCACCTAGAATGATGCCACAATACAGTGATAAGATGATCAGCTTTAATAATTGGCTTAAATTCTGGTGTCATTCAAAGGGGATCAATGTCTGTCTGCCTGGGATGACATGCTGGACAAGCCACGCTGCTTCGCAAGGGACGGCTTGCACCTGTCACCCTGGGCTTCCGGATATTGGCAAAGGCTCTTGCCACCCCATAGTGCCTTTTTAGGCAAGGCTCAAATTCTCAACCTACCACCCTAGAACACCAAAAAGGAAAAAACTAAGGGTAATGCTGCTCAATGCCAGAAGTCTCAATCTCAAGATGCACGCACTCGAGGCCCTTCTCAATATGGAGAACATCGATGTCTGTGCTGTGACAGAAACCTGGTTCAAGGCTCCTGAGAGCACCCCAGCACTAACAGGTTTCACCTCATATCATGCGTTCCGGCCCCAAAATCCGGACAACACCAAGAAAGGAGGGTGTCCATATTCATAAAGGACACCCACACCTCAAGGTTGGTGGCAACGCATGATGCATCGGAGACCATCCAGGTGCAATTAACCATAGGCAAGACTGCTCTGCAATTTGTAGCATGTTACAGGCCACCCTCTCAAACTCAGGAACCTCACATGGCCTTCCTGAAAACATTGGAGGGATAAATGTATCTCCAAACACCATCATACTAGGTGACTTTAACTACCCTAATATAGACTGGGAACACTACTCAAGCCCGAACACTCTAACCCAAAGATTCCTGGAGTTCATAAACTCAAATGCCATGGAACAACTAGTCACCATCCCCACAAGAGGAGAAAACATACTTGATCTCATCATCACGAACATGGGATCAAAATGTTCAACACCGAAGTATACCCCTCACTGGTGAGATCAGATCATAAACTAATCTCGCTGGAGGTCCTCATCCCCCCCCACCTGAAACAAAAAAGACCACAGTGAAAAACTTCTCAAAAGCCGATTTCACACTTCTAAAAACTAGTGTGGTCTCCTTTAAGGCCCCTGAGCCAGTGGTAAACATTACTCAAACCGCTGAATCACTTACAAATGCCTTCTACCAGCACCTACAGGACTGCATGGATCAGGCAATCCCAAACAAAACTAAGACTCTCTGTACCAAAGGCAAGTGTCCAGTCTGGTGGACCCCAGCCATAAACAAGCTCTACAACAAAAGGAGGAAGCTACTACAAGATAGAGCAAAATCCTTGAAAGGTAAGACACCTTTGATCATTATAAGTAAAAACTAAGAGCTCTCATAAAATCATCCAAGGCAAATTTTGAGAGAAAAATCGCCAAGGACTCTAAAGAGAATCATAAGGCCTTCTTTAGCTATGTTAGAAACCTAGGAGGAAACTCCCAGATATGCTCAGAATTAGTTCAAAATGATGTGAAAATTACTGAACCTACACACATTGCCAACATACTGGCTGACAGGTTCAGTGCAAACTTCTCCCCTCCCCAAAAGGAGAGATATCTATTCCAGAGGATTGTAGCCCCCAAACATCTCCAACGCCCAGGTGAGAACTGCCCTCACTAAGGCAAAAACACAGCATCCATGGGACGGATGGTGTCCCCGGCTGTGTGCTTCATGAACTCAATGAGGAATTAAACCCACAGTTAGGACAGCTGTTTAATCTTAGCCTCACCTCAGGATACGTACCCAAGGAGTGGCGACGGCGACTGTGGTCCCACTTCATAAGGCGGTGCCTCCACAGACCCTGGAAATTACCGCCCCATTAGCTTGACAAGCCTTATCTGCAAAGCCATGGAGAGGATCATAATGGAACTCATAAATAAAGACATAGGGAACTTGCAGACTTTGGATCCAACTCAGTTTGGCTTTGTCAAAGGCAGATCCTGCCTCTTAAACTTGGTTGACTTTTTGAGACAGTCACCAAGGCCATTGATGAGGAAAGGCAGTCCATACAGCCTACCTCGACCTGGCAAAGGCCTTGACACAATACCCCACTCAGGTATCATCGAAAAACTCATCAGCTTGAATGTAAACCCATACATCACAAGATGGGTTGCAAACTGGCTAAGTGACAGAACCCACAGGGTCAGAGTTGCTGGAGCCATGTCAGACTCAAAGCCTGTCACAAGTGGTGTCCCACAGGGCTCAGTCCTGGGTCCACTCTTGTTCGGCATCTACTTTTCTGAAGTACAAGCAAACACAGGAGGGTTATGGCTGACAAAGTTTGCAGATGACTGCAAACTGGGCCATAGTCGAAAACACATCTGACACAGATATCCTCCAGAAGGGCCTCACAGAAATGGATAACTGGTGCCAGAGCCATGGCCTGAAGTTAAACGCCAAAAATGCATAGTCATACCCTTTGGGAAAAACAAGGCTACCCCTAGCTACCATATAGGTGGCAATCCACTGAGCACAGAAAAAGTCATCAGAGATCTGGGGACCCAGGTTGACAGTAGCCTTTCGTTTGACACTCATGTTGCTAAAGTAGTTAGGAAAACCTTCTATATCACCCACCTGATCATGAAGGGATTCACATCTAGATCAAGGGAGGTCATCGTCCCCTGTACTCATCACTTATTAGACCTATGATTGAGTACAATGCCCGTTCGAATGTATCTGACCAGACACCTGCTGCAGCTTGAAAGGCCCCAAAAGTTCCTCACCAAAAGGATAAAGGGTCTCAAAAATATGTCTTATGCTGCCCGACTGAAAGAACTCCAGCTCTATTCAGTCTCATACCGCTTGCTCAGAGGTGACCTGTGCCTGACATATAAGGCCATGTCAAACCCAGATTTGATGAATATGCTTCACCTCAAAAAATCTAGATCCCTCAGAACCACAAGGGCGGAGACTTAAACCTTGACACGGTTATAAATAGAACGTGCTGGAGGGACAGATTCATCACCCAGAGACTCCCTATGCTGTGGAACAAAATCCCGGTACATGTGAGGCAGAGCACCTCTCTGGTCTTGTTCAAGAGGAATCTTGACCAATGGATGGGAGATTGCAGATATACCCCAGGGATTACTTCAGCGTCACTGCTTGACAGAGGCACAGCAAAATGATAGGCATAGTTTTTATTCAAACTAAAGGGGTGGCGAAAGCCACATAACTATGGGCTAGGCTTATAAATGCCCTTGGGCAGATAGCCTAGTATGAACCTATGAACCTATGAACCTATTAGACCAGTAATTGAGTACAATGCCCTATTTGGGTTATACCTCTCCAAACATCTGCACCAACTGGAAAGGCCATTGAAATACCTCACAAAGTGAATCCATTGCCTCCAACACCTGTCCTATGCAGACAAGCTCAAATCACTATCACTCTACTCTGTATCATACAGATTGCTCAGGGGTGATCTGTGTCTTGCCTACAAGGCAATCGCAGACCCTGTCTTACTAGAGATGCTCCATATCTGTAAGTCTAAATACTCACACACTACCTGCTCAAAAGGCCTGAATCTAATATGCAACATCAACAAAACCTGCTGGAGAGACAGGTTTGTCTCCCAGAGGCTGCCCGTCTCTGAAAGAGACTTCCTATACACGTCAAACAGAGCACCTCACTGACCCTCTTCAAGCGCAACCTTGATGAGTGGATGGGAAATGACAGATTTGTCCCAGGGATTTCACCTGTGTCCCTCATTGACAGGGGCAACAGGTGTTGACTGAGGTTTCTTTTTGGGGATAAACTCTTACCAGGCTTGTAAGGGCCCCAGGGCCATTA
The DNA here is from genome assembly GCF_019279795.1 of Protopterus annectens. Taxonomy (NCBI): domain Eukaryota; kingdom Metazoa; phylum Chordata; order Ceratodontiformes; family Protopteridae; genus Protopterus; species Protopterus annectens. The sequence continues at coordinate 90,855,181 of NC_056739.1, read as the reverse complement.
GCCTATTAACCTCCTGTGATCCTATGCATTGTGCATTGTACACACCTGGCTGAACCTGACAAATATCATATACATCGCCAAAGTTACCAGAATAGATAAAAGTAACCAGAAAACAGAGCATTCTACACAAAGTACTTTATTTCAGCTGTGGGAATACTGTGAAAGCAGGTAGTAAAGACCAAGTGCATTAGTAACCACCACCTAGTATTCACTGGCCAGTAATGTAGACAAGTCACAAAAACACACCACTGTAAATGGAGGTGACACAGAAAGAAATAGAACAAAAAAAAAAAACAATAATGCTGACAATGGTGGGTATTATTAGGGAATTAACTCATGCCCAGCAATGTTGAGGAGTGGTGCTGCAGACAGAATCATAACTCCAAAAAAAAAAAAAACAAAGAATGCACTGGCTCATTTGCATCAACACGATGCTGTTGAATGCTTAAGTAATTCCCTTCTCTGCATACATTTAGTTCCATTGAGATATAAAGGAGTTAAGGCCTCATCAGTTCACTTTTACAATGCAAATTTACACTCTATAAATCACCAAAACAAAGTCACACAACTAGTGTGCATTATAAAAATGTTATTGTGAGTATTTGTTTGCATTAAATATGACACCATGGAGCTTTTCTCCCCAGGCTCTTGCTGAAAAAGAGCACCTGTGCCCAGTCGGACTTTCCTGGTAAACAAATGGCAATGAATAAATAAATAAATAAATTCTGCACCTTTACCAGCAGCTGAGAAACAAAGTTAAATTCATTCAAAACTGTTCAGCAAAAAAAATCCTACTTCCATAGCCTGAAAAATTATCATATGAATGACTCATGTACTTTCTGAAACAATACCAAGCAGCTTATCAGCTGATGTTGTCTGCCTTATCAATTACACATCGTTCATCAGACATGCTAAATACCCAGACTGTGGCTCTCCCATGTACCTGCCTCTGTTGTGCACAATCTCCTTACCAAACTCCACCATACAAAACCATCAGTGAACAAAATTCCTCCAAACTACCTCATTTTCAGTGCTGATGGGCTCACCTATCCAGTGTCCATCTTTATTAGCAGCTTCATTGAATGAAATCTGTATCATAAAAAACTGGAAATCATTCATCCTTGTTCTTCGTTGTACTATCATCTCAGCTAAGCTAACATCTAAGATTTTAGACAAAGTGGTGAGCAGGAAGAACAGTAAATTTATAAACAGTTTAACAGAGTTATTTCCTTAACAACTGTAACCTTCTGTCATCAAATCAGCATGGCTTCCACTGTGGCTGCAGTACAGAAGCTATCCTGTTAACTGTGACAGAATATCTTCAAACATAACTTAGTAATGTCCTAACTATTAGTAGAATCTACTTAGCCCTCTCCACAGCCTTTGATATTGTCTCTTTCCTGTCTGACTTATCATCTAATTGACCTCACAGTCACCACTGAGACCTCCAGATGGGTCACTAGCTAACTTTCAGAAAGCACCCAATGTACTGTAAAAGATTGCTTAAAATGTATAAGACGCACCCTACACTGATCAATTACATTGCAGTAACCATGAAACAGTGGCAGACCACTTTGCATTTAAGCCATGATAAAGGACAGATTATTATCCCAGGGATAAAAATTCAATGGGGGATATTTCAGGGTGACTCTCTGTCACCCTTACTATTCTGCCTTGCCATTAACCCATTAATCTGTTTACTTAACAGCTTAGGCCATGATTATAATTTGGCTTCTAGAAAACAACCAAGTCTAATGACTTCTCATCTTCTCTTTGTCGATGATTTAAAATTTTATAGCTCATCAGATGAGGAACTGAAAGCACAGCTGCAGGTTGTCAAAACGTTTTCAGATGATATTGGAATGTCATTTGGTCTTGATAAATGTGCAAAAGCAACCTTTAAAAAAGGAAAATTGCAGCACCAGGAAAACATCAGTTTGGGGCAAGAATGTGATATAAAAGAACTTGAGCAAGAGGGGGTGTATAAATACTTGAGAACTGATGAAGGATCAGCAATAAAACATGAACAAATGTGGCTAAAGCTTAGTAAGGAGTACTTTAGAAGACCTAAATTAATCCTGAAAACAGCATTGACACCTAGAACAAGATCCAAGCTATGAATCAGTTTGCTCTTCCTGTCCTAACTTATAGTTTTGAAGTGATTTAATCAAACTGGAATAAATAAAAATAAATAAATTGACTGGCCCCAAAAAGTGTTGGATAGATTGGATATTAAAACAAGAAGGATACTTTATGCTCATAAATGATTTATAAAAATCATTGTATACCAAGATTATATATTCCCCGTTCTAAAGGAGGGATGGGTCTCCTTGAAACTGATCACATGTACATATCTGCAATTGTGGGACTCCACACATATCTACTCACAAGATCCAAATGTAGTGAAAGTTTTGAAACATGAGGAGAATAAATCTAAGATGACATCTCAGCTTAAATTAGCAGAAGCATATTGACGTCAAGCATGAATGGAAATCAAACCAGAAGTGGATAAAAAACAGGCAGCAACTGAATGTGCTAAAAAACAAAAGAAAGAATATAAGGTGAAGGACCAAGTGAGAAGGCAAGAAATGTTAAAAAAACATAAATATAGTGGCAAGTATAGAAAACTTCTGGAAGAGCCTCATGTTGATCAAGAACGAACACAGGAATGGTTAAGGAGAGGTGAATTTACATCAAGAAATGAAAGGTTAATATTGGCAGCCCAAGACAGAGGGCTACTTACATGCTGGTTTACTAAGTCCATTGAACATGTGGGAGAAACAGACATATGTAGGTTTTGTGGAACCGAACTGGAAACAGTCACACACCTTATTGCTGGTTGCGACTCTCTAATGACAGAGGGACTGTATACTGAAAGGCGTAATAATGTGGCGAGATTGTTGCACTGGAGATTGTGCAAACACTATGGTATCAAAGTTGCTGCAAAACACTGGAAACATGAGCCACAGACAATCATAGAAAATGATGAAGTTTACATCACATGGGATCACCCAATACCAACAGTTCAAAAGATAGATGCTAGAAAACCAGATATAGTGGTCCAAGAAAAGAAGGCAAAAGTAGCATTGATCATTGAAATCACCACACCTAGTGAATACAGTGTCTTGCGTACAGAGGAGTCATAAAATACCTCGATCTGCAGGCAGAAACAAAAGCCATGTGGAGGAAAGATACCCAGACAGTTCCAATAGTAGTAGGAGCAACTGGCCTTATAAAAAAGAATTTACAATTGTATTTAGATATGTTACCAATTCATGTAACACCATACGAATTGCAGGAGGAGTCATTACTGGGCACATTGCGGGTGCTGCGAAGAGTACTTTTGGCTAAGATCAAAGAGTGAAACAATGCTAATTTCATGAACTTTAATCGTACTTTGACTTAGGAATGGGGTCCATTCCCGTCATGGTATTAGAAACCCAAAAGACTTGGAGAAATTAAAAAATCAGCACTGAGACCTCCAGATGGGTCACTAGCTAACTTTCAGAAAGCACCCAATGTACTGATATGAAGCTCTCTCAAAGGCAGCTTCCATAAATGTTGATGTCCCCCCCCAAAAAAAATCCATACTTGGCTAACTCCTTGTCAGTATTTATGTCAGTAATATGCATTCTATTTTCAACTCATCCAGTATGCAGACAACTCTCCCATTATCTTCTCTGCAAAGTTAGTAAAGGAAGTCCTCTAACATTTGTAAATGTTCTCAACTATCCCAAAAAAGACTGCCCTCCTCAAAGCTTATACTAAATGGTAACTAGACAAATATCATGTTCTTTTATTCAGGCTATACAGCCGCTAAAGTAATTGCTAATGATATTCTGGTCTCCTCAGCGTCTGATGCTGAAACAGAAGTTGTTGAAAGTTCTAGGACTTAGTTCATAGATTAGTACTAGGCTAACTGCCCTTATGAGCTATTTTAAGCCTAACCAGTTATCCCATGTGAGAATCAAACCCTACACCTTGTGGCTGCAAGGTAAACACCCTAACCATTATGCCAACCTCCCACCCCTGGTCATTGACCACAGCTTAAGTCTAACTATTGTATAGATACATTTGTCAAAAATTAATAATAATAATAAAAATGATAATAATAATCATAAGAGCTTAGACTCTTACATATATCTAAGTGCACACCACCAAAGCCTGCTGTTACATATTAGCCAGCCTCCTATATGTCATTTTGATACTCACTAACATTATTAGGGCTCAACCAATTGGAAGAAACAAAGCTATGACAAAATAATATCATCTGCGAACTTCCCACCACTGCCAAGCTCTTAGGAAGTTATACTGGCCTAAGCTTTTCACTACCCCATCAAATTTGCTATTCCCATGACAAAAGCATTGGCATCCCAGACCACTCTCATATGGTATATCCATCCGAGAATGATCAGGTTTGAGTTATGGTATATAAATCTAAAAATTATCGCAGTGCTTCTGTCTTTTCTGTGTCCATGACAAAGTTCTTCATAATCCTTCGTCTTTAAACCTGAAAACTTCAAACTTTAATTTATTTAAAACATTGTCTAAAACCGTCTTGTCTCAAAATTGTCATTTAACTATACCATATGTATTATTTAATCCCAGTCTTCTACAAACACAGCTAAACTTTGTTTTCTCATAGGTATGTACTAGACTATCAGCCCAAGGGCCTAAGTAAGCCTAGCCAACAAGGTTCCCTGGCTTACGCCACCCAAGAAAGTTAATTTCCTGTGCCCCTGTCGAGCAGAGCCACAGAAGTGATCCCCAGGGTGTATTTCCTATTTCCCATCCGCTCATCAAGATTTTTTTTGAAGAGTGCTAATGAGGAACTTTGCTTGACATAGATGGGTAGCTTGTTCCAGAGTATAAGAAGTCTCTGGGACAGGAATCTATCCCTCCAGCATTTCCTGTTTATTGTGGTGACAAGGTTTAGGCCCCTAGAGTGTGTAGTTCGGAGGGATGGGGATTTCTTTAGCATGTCCAACAGCTCTGGGTTTAACATAGCTTTATATGTTAGGCAGAGATCTCCTTGGCGTAGGCGATATGCTACAGAGTAAAGCTGGAGTTTTTTGAGACGGTCAGTGTAGCGCATCTGTTTGAGGCCAGTAATCCTCTTTGTGAGGTACTTCTGTGGCCTTTCCAGGTGCTGCAGATGTCTTGTGGGGTACATTCCAAAAGGAACATTGTACTCTATAATGGGTCTAATGAGTGCCGAATAGAGGGGAACAATGACCTCTTTTTTCCTGGATCAGAACCCTTTTGTGATGAGGTGTGCCACATAGAAGGATTTCCTGACTACTGTGGCAATGTGATTATCAAAGGAGAGACTACTGTCCACTTGGGTCCCAAGGTCTCTTATCACACATTCGGCATTAAGTAGACTGCTGTTTATGTGGTAGTTCATGGGTACAGAGTTTTTACCAAAGGGGATGGCAATGCACTTTTTGGCATTGAGCTTGAGGCCATGCCCCTGACACCAGGCGTCTCTGTCAGTGAGGCCCTTCTGTAGAGTGTGTAGTTCGGAGGGATTGGGATTTCTTTAGCATGTCCAACAGCTCTGGGTTTAACATAGCTTTATATGTTAGGCAGAGATCTCCTTGGCGTAGGCGATATGCTACAGAGTAAAGCTGGAGTTTTTTGAGACGGTCAGTGTAGTGCATCTGTTTGAGGCCAGTAATCCTCTTTGTGAGGTACTTCTGTGGCCTTTCCAGGTGCTGCAGATGTCTTGTGGGGTACATTCCAAAAGGAACGTTGTACTCTATAATGGGTCTAATGAGTGCCGAATAGAGGGGAACAATGACCTCTTTTTTCCTGGATGAGAACCCTTTTGTGATGAGGTGTGCCACATAGAAGGATTTCCTGACTACTGTGGCAATGTGATTATCAAAGGAGAGACTACTGTCCACTTGGGTCCCAAGGTCTCTTATCACACATTCGGCATTAAGTAGACTGCTGTTTATGTGGTAGTTCATGGGTACAGAGTTTTTACCAAAGGGGATGGCAGTGCACTTTTTGGCATTGAGCTTGATGCCATGCCCCTGACACCAGGCGTCTCTGTCAGTGAGGCCCTTCTGTAGGATGTCCACATCATCTGGGGACTTGACTATGGCTCCTCGTTTGCAGTCATCTGCAAACTTCATTAGCCAGAGGCCTTCTGTGTTAGCCTGTATTTCAGAGAAGTAGATACCAAACAGGAGAGGTCCCAGGACTGAAAACTGGTTTGAAGTCAGATTTGGAGTCTGCAACTTTTACAGTGTGAGTTGCAAAATAACATCCTTGACTTCAAATTACTTATGGCTTTAAACTCCCTCTGTCAGCCTCTACTCCTTAATACGGACACCCCTTTCTCTTCTGACTTCCACATCTCTGACTATCATATTTATTAACCATCCTCTAACTTGCATAGCTCCATAATTCCTCTTTAAGAGTATGCTCATTCTTTATTAAATCTCCTCTAATTGTGTAACTCCATGATTCCTCCCTAAGAACGTGTGCCTGTTTTTTTTTTCCTATTCTCATTCTACTGCTTCTGTACTGTAACAGTCAGTTTACTTTAAACTGTATCACACAGAATATAAAATAATGCTGTCAGAAACTAAATTCTCTCCATACCCCTCTCAGGCTTCACAAGGTTCTAGTAGATGAGGAATCTTGACTCATCATGTTTGGCTGCCTTATGTGGAACTTCCTGGAAATCTTTGCAATTACAGTTTCTAGGTATGCACCAATAGAATTCCCTTTCTTGGGGGGAGGGGTGGGTTCTCTTTTATTCATCTGCGTGCAACTATAGAGTTGGTATGGGGGTAATGGGAGTGCATTGGGTACCTGTAAAAAATCTTTATTTATATATTTATTTATTTATTTTTGTGCCTGGATGAATTCCTAACCAGTGACTTGGGTCCTTGGCATGTATTAGCTCAGACTTTAATTGGTGAAGCCCTCTCTCACTTTCTAATCTGTTCATATCTGTAACTAATGTACTCTGAACAGTAAGTTTATTGATTGTATATTATGTTTTCTTCAACAAACTCCTCTTCCTACTAGCTTATTTATTTTTAAATATCTTGTATAAACATGCATGATTGCATTGTTTTGCAATGGCTATGGCCATCTGCATACATTTATTTTTATCATCCACTTCTCTCTTGTCTCACACTGTGCACTGTCCAGCCTCACAAGGGCAGTCTCAGTATACCCCTTTGATTGAAAGTCACACTAAAATGGCTCCAGGATGCTGTAGATGACAAGTGAGGACACAAAAGTTCTTTTACTACCTTCTCAGTCACCTTCACCAAAATTGGGAGGTTACCAACATGCCATCACAAATTCTGTATTTTTAAGAAAATCTAAAGTAGGCTTGTTAGAGGAAAGTGACACATTTTAACTTAGAAGCAGAAGCATCCTCAGAGAGAAGCATACATTCTGTAGAAATACTGGACCAAGAGAAGCCAGGCAAGATTTAATTAAGTAACTAGGGCCTGAGTCCAGACTACACTAAGTTGGTCATGCAGGTGAAACTACTTTTACATGTTTATAGCTCTATGTCTGAGCAAAGGAAGAGTGGAAATCAGTGTCTGTGCTACCAGCAGCCTACGTAGGTGTATCAGGGGAAAAGGATCATGTGACTGAAGACATCTTATCTACAGAGAGCCATGCAAACCATCTAACAGGGGTTACAACTGCCCCAGCTCTTAGGCAAACTGGGCTGCAAAGTTGATCCACAAATCAAAATGACAGAGCTGAACTGCTACACCAGACCAGAATAATGCAGTGTTATGTGGGATCAGTGATCACAGATTAGTAAAGAATGTTATGTTCATCATTTTAAGGTGTTCTCATTCAGATACATCCTTGAACATGTGCACTGTCACCTCCATCCAAACCTATGCAAGATAGGAAGTTCTTGTTTAAACCACACTGGTGGCAATAGGTTTAGGACAAACATATTCGGGGGTGATAGAAACCAAAGCCACTATGGGTGCTGCATTACAGATAACCACAAGATGATCTGGACCAGCAGTACTGTTCTCATCCAATAATCAGTCCTACACAGGAATCCACTTCTGATGCATTTCCATAGATCCATGTACCGGATCAAGTCAGTATTAGGAAGAACTTGAGTAGAAAGTGATCAGACCATGTGAATGGTTCTATGTCCACTGTCATCAGTGTCTACCTTACCTGAAATAACAAATTCATTTGGTACCCTTGACAGAGGGATGCAGATGAAGAAACACAAGTGGTTCCATAATTCTGAGAAATTCCACTGCAAATTCACAAGCATTGTCTTCAATCCAGGCAAATTTAAATCATCCAAGATATGCAATTTCAGGTATTTGATCACTTCATCAAAACACATCTCTGAAAATTTTCAGAAAAGTCCCTAGACAGCCAGGGTGGAGAGTTCATTTGTATGAATCTGCAGTGTGTGTGTGTGTGTCTGTGTGAGTGTGTGTGTGTTTGTGCCTCTGCCCAAATCATAAGCACATCCAGAAGAGTTTGAAACAGCAACAGTGATCAATGCATACTTCTCAGCAGTCCAGACTTTTGCCTCAAATTATTGGTTGCTTCTTCATAAAAAATTGTTTTCTGCCTAATTATTGAGGACTGAAGTCACTAAATAATGACAGACATTTGAGTTTTAGACTTTATAGAAATCACAAAATGCATGCTAAAGTGAAATGTATTATTCTAACAAATTTCTAAAATTGTAAGAGCAAATATTTAAAAGCTGTTGCCTTATTTTTTGTTTGTGCAGAATTCTTGTGCTAAGAGGTTGAAGTGAGTGCAATATAGTGCTCACACAGACCTAACCTTCAAACAAAACAGTGTATAACAATTCAGCTGATGAAGTGAGTTAATGTACATAGAGAAGGAGCTTAGTCAGCATCTATGAGGCATTTTCATTTATATTCATTGCACAGGTGTTCTTTTAACTTTTTCTTGAACGTGGTAAAACTGTTAAAACTGTAATATATTCAGGTCGATTGTTCCACAAGATAACTCTGTGAATGATTGTTTATGAAGGAAGATGGAAAAGGGGAAAACACACACACACACATATATATATACATATATATATATATATATATATATATATATATATATATATATAGATAGATAGCTATATAGATATCTGGATGTGGGTAATTTAGAAGAATGCACATTTGTCTTTCACAAAATTCACCTAAATAAACTTACCTAAATTACAACTCATTGACAGCTCATTTGTGAGAAAATATTTGGTCTAGACATAATATGTGTGAAAAAAGAATTTTGACCACACACACTTCACCAAGAATTGTTGACTTTGTCAGCCTGTCAAAACATTAGCCTAAAGTGTTTTTTGCACCCCCTGAATATATATATATATATATATATATATATATATATATATATATATATATATATATATATATTTATACCAATTCAAAGGTGGAGTAAGTCTCTCAAAACCAGAGAATCATTGGCAGTGCACACTTTGACATTACACCAGCAGTGATATACAATGAAAAAACAATGATCTACGTTATGTGCCAGGCAGATGTGTCACTAGATTGCACTGCTTAAAGCATTGTATTGGCAGACATTGTGCTCCATAATCCATATTTCCGATTGTATCTGCCAGCACTTCTTATCTGTAGATCAAACGTGATTAGACCAGTTATTTTCATACAAATGTTGCTGACCACTTGTATTTTAGGTCAATATATTTAGGTGAATTGTATGTCACACAAATGTGTATTTGATCAATGTGTGTGTGTGTGTGTGTGTGTGTATGTATATATATATATATATATATATATATACACACACACACACACACACACAGATATATGTGTATATAAATATATAACCCAACAAACTTCTTTCTGATAAATTAAAAGAAAGACACTAAGCATCAGTTTTGCCTTTGAGTGTCTTTCTTTTAGTTTATAAGAAAGAAGTTTGTTGTTTTATTAGTACAGTTCTTTGTTTATGTTAGGCATCGCAGTTTGGTTTTATGATATATATATATATATATATATATATATATATATATATATATATATATATATATATATATATATATATATATATATATATATTGGTAGTTCATTTTGTTGAAAGACTTTTATTGATGAGTTATAAAACATTCACAACCTCTTCAGATTTTTTATTTTTTATTTATTTTACATTTGTTGACCGGGAATGTCCGACTAGGTTCCACAGAGCCTGTTTTCAGCGGAGGCCCGGGGAGAAATGCTCCAGATGCATGTCTTTGGAATGTGGGAGGAAACCGGAGTATCCGGAGGAAACCCACGCGAACACAGAGAGAACATGCAAACTCCACACAGAAGGCACCCCAGCCGAGAATCGAACCGGAGAACCTCTTGCTGTGAGGCGACAATGTTAACCACTGCACCACTGTGCCGCCCTAAAAACAGATCACAGTTGATTGAGGTGTTTCTTATTTGACTTGCATTATTTTGACTATGGCATGTTTCTGGTGCATTTTCTTTTGTTGTTGTGTAACCATGTAGTTGTATATATAAGTAAGAGAATATGGGAGTGAAACCATCACATTGTGGATTGTGCATGTAATGTATTTGTATGTGTGGTTATAGTGTTTTTCTGCAATGTTTGTAGTTTGTAATGTATGAGTGGTACTGTTTGAATCAATCTTGGAGGAATTGTTTACTGTGCATTTTTATTAGTGTATGATTGGGGCTTTTTTGGCATTATTTTTTGGAGTATGATGTGCAGGTAGTTTGTCTGCTTGTTTGGTGTAGTGTGCTTCAATGTTTTCCGCTGTTCGGTGAAAGGCTGTTTGATGTATTGTGTGTGGTGAATGCAGTCTTGATGCAGTATGTTTTTGATATACCTAAATGTAATCAAATGCGTGTGCGTGTGTGTGTGTGTGTGTATATATATATATATATATATATATATATATATATATATATTTTTATATATATATATATATATATATATATATGTATGTTTGTATACTGGGAAAAATCAAAATGAAGGATAGCCAAAACAAAAAAAGATGACATAAAAAAATATTGATGGTACATAACCTCAAACCATGAGGTTCCCTTTAACCCCCACACCTAACACGTATTAAATATGTCAATTCTGAGATCCCACAATTCTGAGGAGAGGGCACATTCCCCACCCCCTGTATTATAGCAATCTCCGATCTTGTAGAAATTTTAACAGCTTTCTTGTTGACCAAATATACTTAGCAAGAAAGCTGTCTAGTGTCATTTTGACAAAATGAATGCCTCCCATACACACACACACACACACACACACACACACACACACACACACACACACACACACACACACACACACAGAGTCCTAACAGTAAGTGTCATATTGTTGTTCTGATTTATTTCTGCTACATGCATTCAGTGTTCCCATTACTTATTCTGTTATATGCAGGGCATATTTGACTGTGAATTACTTAAAGGTTATCATTTTCTTTCTTTTAAAATGTAAACGAGAACTGGATAGTAGGTGGGATGCTGGTGTGGTTTTGTAAATATTAAGTACAATATCTCATACACAGCTGATTTTACATCTATCTGTACAGCAGATTATGAAAACAAAAACATCTAACTTGGGAAAGTCCAAAAAATTAACTATTTTTCCAGTCAGAGAGCCTCAAAGTTTTTCAATTATAGTTTACCAAAAGTGTCACGAATCATGGACTGTCCCAGCATTTCTAAAGTCTTTGCTTTTTATGGATATTAAAAGAATAACAAATTTAGTGGTCTGATTTTATAATGCAGTCTTCTGAACCGAAAACCCTAAAAACAGGAAACCATAGTGGACAGCGTTGTTTATTTCCTTTCTTTGTGTACTGCCTTAGTTGTGTAATAAAATGCTGAAGCCAATGGGGAAGTTTTGTGGTAATGAACAAAAGGCAGGCTTTGTTCCTTAGGGGCTAGACTAGCCCACATTTCTGACCATCTTAATGTCATGTATTTATTGTGCTAAAGTTTTAACAACAATTGTTTACTCTTGCGTCAGTTTAACTTCATTTCGGCTGAAAGAGTTTTAACAACTGTGCATTAAAGGTGACACGAGGGGCTACAAGTGGAGTAAAGCTGTGAGAGCTGTCAGCAGGAAGGAGCATACCTCTCAACTGTCCAGATTTTACAGAATTTTACATGTTTGCCTCATATTTTTGGTCCGTTCCTCATAAACTTTGCGTTTTTCTGGCATATCTGTGAGATTTGAAGTCACTAAATAATGGTCTACATTTGAGTTTCAGACTTAATAGCATTCAGAAAGTGCTAACACAAACCGTGTTATTCTAGCAACTTGCTAACTTTATAAGAGCAATATTTAAAATCCGTCCATAGTTTGGGGCCTTTTTCGACCATTATTTTATGCTGTGTACAGATTGTTTGTGCTAAGAAGTTGAGAGGAGTGGAAAGGAGGTAAAATAGTTGCTAGGTACATCATTGAGGCTGTCTATAGGGAGGGCACAGCGCCAAATATATATCTTTGTATATACATTACATATCTGCATGTTCTGTAGGTATGTGTATGGAATATGTGGGATATAGTCATTTATTACATGTGCTATAGATGATTTGTACAAATTATTTCATAAATAGCTTTGTAACTATTAACATATATGAATACAACCTTCCCAGAGTATTACAAAATAAAATTATATTCACCCACTCGACCCCTTTAATTACATTTATCCAACATGTTTCCTTTTTTGGAGTAGGGAGTTTCTTAGCTTTAATTTAGTAAATGCATAATGCATTTATGGAAAAAAGAAGAAAATATGCTGTAATTGTTTATATTTTGCCCATTTTCAGAAAAATACAGTGTGTATGTGTAGGTGAAGCACTCATATCAAAGAGAATTTAAAGCTGAACAAACCCTCTGCCCTCAGTGCACTTCTGTCATCTTTCAGACTGGTTTATGTGGAAACACGGCTGCCTGGTTCTGTATGTTAACAGGTTCAGTGTTTGTATACATAAACCATAAGTAGTTGTCACATGCTGAACATTGTTTATGCTTGCAGTACACTGCTACCTTCTTCAGTATTAAAATTATTCACATTAGTTTGACAAAATATTTGTTTATTTTATTGTCAGCTTACTTATACATAGAAAGCGTCTCTTATTAAAAAGTAATTTATGTGCTGAATAACACAGTTCTTACAATATAGGACCCTAATGCATTACCAGTAACACTGGCCATACCCTACCTGCTGAAATCCCACGTGGTCATGATCCATCCTTACTGACACAAATGTCATGTGTACACACCAAAAATGTGCCCTTAGGTACAAAACCATCGTGCATATGGCTGTGTACTGTAAGCCAGTGTAATTGCATGCATCTCACTGATGTCATAGCAGGCATTCAACATGTGCGCACCCTGCTTGTGTTGAAGACGTATTGAGCATGTTCACACCCTGCTTGAGTTTATGTATATTCAGCATGTGTGCACCCTGCTTGCGTTAATAATGTATTCACCATATGCACACCCTGCTTGTGTTTATAATGTATTCAGCATGTGCACACCCTGCTTGTGTTTATGATATATTCAGCATGAGTGCAACCTAATAGTGTTTTTGACGCATTCACCATGTGTGCACCATGATTGTGTTTATGATGTATTCAGCATGTGCACACCCTGCTTGAGTTTATGACATATTCAGCATGAGTGCACCCTGATAGCGTTTGTGACGTATTCACCATTTGCACACCATGCTTGTGTTTATGATGTATTCAGCATGTGTACACACTGCCTGTGTTTATGATGTATTTAGCATGTGTGCACCCTGATAGTGTTTGTGACGTACTCACCATGTGTGCACCATGCTTGTGTTTATGATGTATTCAGCATGTGCACTCCCAGCTTGTGTTTATGACATATTCAGCATGAGGCACCCTGATAGTGTTTGTGATGTATTCACCATGTGCGCACCATGCTTGTGTTTATGATGTATTCAGCATGAGCCACCCTGCCTTTGTTTATGACATATTCAGCATGAGCATGCCCTTCATGTGTTTATGACATATTCAGCATGAGGCATCCTGCCTGTGTTTGACATATTCATCATGAGCACGCCCTTCATGTGTTTATGACATATTTAGCATGTGCGCTGCCTCCTTGAGTTTATGACGTATTCAGCATGTGCACACCCTGCTTGTGTTTATGACATATTCAGCATGCACCCTAATATTGTTTGTGACATATTCACCATGTGCGCACTATGCTTGTGTTCATGATGTATTCAGTATGTGCACACACTGCCTGTGTTTATGATGTATTTAGCATATGTGCACCCTGCTTGTGTTGATGACATATTCAGCATGACGCACCCTGCCTGTGTTTATGACATATTCAGCATGAGCATGCCCTTCATGTGTTTATGACATATTTATCATGTGCGCACCCTCTTTGTGTTTATGATATATTTAGCATGTGCGCACTATGCTTGTGTTTATGATGTGTTCAGCATGTGCGCACCCTGCTTGTGTTGGTAAGGATGCTGCATAGCCACCTACAAGTTTAGCAACTAAGATATGGCCACTTTAACTGTGGCAAATTGTCAAGTGGCTGTGCATTGTAATTTTTCCTTTTAATTTTTCTGAATTTGTTTACCAGGTATGCCCACTGCTCACAGATGTCCCTTTTCAGGGGAGACCAGGGACTATTGTCTGGATAAGCGATGTGCTCAGAATCACACAATAGGCAAATGGAGCTGGAAAGAATTAAACCTTGTACTGTGCATACAGGAAGCAGTTAAACATTGCACTGCCCATACAGAAAGCAGCTCCATAACCGCTCAGAGTTTTAATCCTCTGCTGTAATTGCCAGACTAATCCAGAAATGTACCTGTTAAGGCATTTAGTTATTTGAATTTTAATGTAGTGAGTACAGTTGCAGTAAGTGTGATCATGGTGAGTGCTCCTGTTGTAACTGTATGACGATGGTGAGGAGGTGATAAAACCTTGGTATTTCAGCTGAGTCATGTTTAGTTTGATGGTACTTATACTCTTTACGCATTTACATCACAATGGTTGGTGTGTGCTAACATCAAAGGTTACTGCCGTCATAACAATGAAGTTGCTGAAGCTTGCGGGATAATGGGGGTATTTTTTTACCTCTTGTCTCAGCAGTCTCTGAATTAGTATAGTTATATGTTAGTGTAACACATCAACTTTTTTTCTTTTTTTTTACTGTTTGTCGTGATATTTTTGCTTGAAATATAATGTCTTTAAACTGCTTTTATCACATTCCTTTATCTAGGTCTAAGGTTAGAATAAAACTGCTCAAACATGAGCATGCACGTACATATACACCATATGTCTCAACCTCTTAGAGCAAGAAATCTGAACAAAGACATATATAAAAATGGGACAATGGCCCAAAAATTGGGACAATTTTAAACATTGCTCTTACAAACTTAGAAAGTTGATAGAATAGCAGGTTTTCCATTAGCATGAATTTTCTGAAAGGTATGAAGTCTGAAATTCTAATGTCTGTCATTATTTTCTAACTTCAGTCTTTAATGATTTGCTACTAATTTGCCAGAAAAACACACTTTTATGAAAAATGGACAAAAATATGAGGCAAAATCTGGACAATCTGCAAAAATCTGGCGAGCTGAGAGGTATGAAATTTACACACACACACACACACACACACACACACACATATGCATACATTAGAAAATTGCCAGCCAAATTAGAAAATTGGAAAATCGTTGCTTATATTTCTGGTAACATCTCTGTCAGAATGCAAGTTACAAGCAGTTGGATATTCCACTTGCAGAGTAAGCCTAATCTAGATCATTTTTTCTCCACCACTGCATTACAGAAGGAGAGGTATGCATGCCCGACTTTGTGTAAAAATTGCCATTGAGGAGCAATGTGCACTTTGCTGCTAGCTAACATCAGGTAGCATAGCTTTTCTGATCTGTTTAAATACAAGGCACCCCCAGTGGACTAGTGGTTAAGATTTAGCACTCTCACTGCCATGGCCAAGGTTTGATTCACGGTCAGGGAATTTTAATGAATTTCAATTTAAATGCAGTTTTTCTGTCAGATGCACATGATATCAGCCGGGGTTGTACTGCTCTAACCTAAGTCAATGTGGAGGATGATGGAAGGAATGAGGTGCTTATAACATATGTAATGTTCGGTAAGACTGTTGGCACTTTGTTGTCTCACAATAGGCTAGTGGCCGTAATTAAAGAGTATGGAGGTAGCAATAAACTGTTAGGTAAGCTGAGAACTAGTAGCTGACAGGGGAATAGTTGGGGGTGGCCACTAAATGGGCAGCAAGTGACCAGTGAAACACCACAGGATTCAGTGCTGGGTGCTAATGGCACCAATTCAGCATGGTTGCCACCAGATACCACATGAATATGGTCAGCCTCTTCTTCTGATGTTATCAAGCCTAGACTGTTGGTATGAACCTCCGGTATGTCCTGCTGTAGTGTGCAGGCTGGGTAGATGCATGCTGTTTGGGGCTCATTCTGAATAAGAGCAAAGTTATGTACCTCAGTGGAGAAATCATGCCCAGCATATGTTTTAATGAACAGAGCAAGAAAAAGATCCATCAGGCTGTATCATAACGTGCAGCAAAACAGAACAATGACAAAAACCAAGGGGCTAATAATATGCCTTGCCAGCAGTGCGACCTTTAACTGTGCTGCTATTATCCTCTCACTCTGTAAGGCACTGGTGATAATAATATGCCTTGCCAGCAGTGTGACCTTTAACTATGCTGCTATTATAATCTCACTCTGTAAGGCACTGGCGATAATAATATGCCTTGCCAGCAGTGCGACCTTTAACTGTGCTGCTATTATCCTCTCACTCTGTAAGGCACTGGTGATAATAATATGCCTTGCCAGCAGTGCGACCTTTAACTGTGCTGCTATTATCCTCTCACTCTGTAAGGCACTGGTGATAATAATATGCCTTGCCAGCAGTGCGACCTTTAACTGTGCTGCTATTATCCTCTCACTCTGTAAGGCACTGGTGATAATAATATGCCTTGCCAGCAGTGCGACCTTTAACTGTGCTGCTATTATCCTCTCACTCTGTAAGGCACTCGTGATAATAATATGCCTTGCCAGCAGTGCGACCTTTAACTGTGCTGCTATTATCCTCTCACTCTGTAAGGCACTGGTGAGATGCCATCTGTAAGCTGGTACTCTGCTATGGCAGCCATGCTGAGAGATGGGTATTTTGTGGGCTCAGAACATGCAAGAGATTCTTTCCAAGATGCCAATCAGAGTGCTGAACAGAAAATGAGGAAAGGTTCTGTACAGTGTGAGTGCAGATAGTGTGAGACTGGTGGAAAATGCAGGATGTAATAAGGGGTAGGTGGCTGCTAACTACATGAAATGAAAACAAGGATGGAGGAAGGTAGTGATATGACTGGCAATATAAGAGATTTTAATGGTAAACATAAAGATATATAACTTCAGTGAGAGAATGGTGCTTTTCTAGAACACCTAGCTAGAGAGGTGATGGAGTGCAACACAACAGAGGGGGTATAAAGGTACCTTGAACAGATGGGAAGATAAGATGGAATCCCACAGGACTAGCAACATTCATTTAGACTTATAAAAGATCTCTCCTCATTAGCGTCAAATAATTTTGTATACATGTGTTTGGGGGTATTGGACATGTATTTTCACCACCCTAGCATGCATAGACTCCTTTATATGGCCATAGGATGGCTGGCCTTGTCCTGTTTACCAAGTTGCACCGTAAATGACCCTGTCTGTGCTAGAGGGTAGTAGTTAAGCACCAGTCTTTATAGCCTGAGTTCTCCCTAAGAAGAAGAGCTGCCCCTTGGGTGGCACTTTGTTAGGTCTGTAGTTAACCATGTGACTGCATAAGAAGATTCCTCAACTTGGATCACTAGTATTATTTATTTATTTATTTATTTATATTTGTTGACCGGGAGTGTCCGACTGGACGTAGGTCCATTTTCAGCAGAGGCCCGGGGAGAAAAGCTCCACAGTTAAAATAAACGGACAGTAGTTACATTGGATTACATAGCGATTAACAATTTACATAGCAATTACTTACAACATATTTACAGATGAAGAACATAGTACATCAGTAGACAACTAGAATCTTTATCTGTGAAGTGCATAACAGACATTAACAAATGTTACAAGAAGTTTCTGCTGTATAATAAGTACTGGCTTATGAGCATCTGAGCTTGCTATAATCAAGGTAGTTAGTGGAGTGGAAAGAAAGGTAGTGGTTGGATGGGGAGGGTGATATTAGAGTGGGAGTTGCAAGGGCATAGCCAGCATGTTTTTAGGTGCGCTTTTAGTAAAGTTTTGAAGTGGGTAGTATTATAACTAAAAATCTTAATTACAGAGTGATGTGCCCTGAAACATCTGATCTTTCTTGAATACAGTGACTAGTGTAAAGGAATAGTGCCTCACAGGCCATGTAGTAGATGTAGTACTTCAGGGCTGTAAACTCCCAGTCACAACTCATTGAAGAACATTGATGTCTGCTGGATGAGTAGACAGAGACCTAAGAAAAACAAGACATCATGAAAACACATTTCTGAAAGAAAACAGCAGCCACTGAAGGGCATCCATCGTATAACTGTGATCTGGGTTGGCGATGCTGAGATAAGTCAGGTATGGTTTTGAGAAGGAGCAGTTAATGGCAGGTGTGCTCAGGTTCTAGAATGTCAGGAAGGAGGGAAATATAGTATCTAATTGCAGGTGTGCTCGGTTCCAGAATGTCAGGAAGGAGGGATAGATAGTACCTAATAGCAGGTGTGCTCAGGTTCCAGAATGTCTGGAAGGAGGAAAAGATAGTACCTATTAGCAGGTGTGCTCCGGTTCTAGAATATCTGGAAGGAGGGAGGGACAGAGGGTCTATATTAGATATTCAAACATTTAAAAGTTCGAATCACTAAAGAACAAAATTTATTGATTGAACTTTTAAAAGTTCGAATATCTATAAAAACAATATTTAAACAAAAAAAGAAAAAGTAAAGGCTTTAAGCAGGGGGGCAAGCCCCCCTTCACCCCCATGTGGGGGGCTGCGCCCACCACACCCCCCTCTACTTAAATATACCAACTCCGAGATCGCACTTCAGTGTGCTACAGTGCGGAAACAGAGAATTTCCCATTTCCTACACTGTAGCGCGATCTTGGAGTTGGTATATTTAAGTAGCGGGGGGATGGGGAGTGCATGGGGGCTTGCACCCTTTAGTTTTTATTTATTTATTTTTTTTTAATTTTTATATTTATTCAAACTTTTAAAAGTTCGATCACTGAAGTCCCTTCTTTAGTGATTCAAACTTTTAAATGTTCAAGTATCTACTATAGACCCGGGACAGATAGTACCCAATAACAGGTGTGCTCAGGTTCCAGAATGTCTGGAAGGAGGGACAAATAGTACCTTATACCAGGTGTGCTCGGCTTCCAGAATGTCTGGAAGGATAGACATATAGCAGTGGGGTAAGTATAATTCTGTACTAATGATTTAGCCAGAGAAAAGGCTCAGACTGGGTATTCTCAGCAGTTTTTTATCATCTGTTATGTGTAACTGAATGTGTAGCCAGGCAAACTCCAAGTATGCTTTTTAAGCTTAATTTGTTTCTTTTGGGGGGGGGGGGGGGGTCCTGATTGACTGATTACAGCTCTACATCAAATACAAATATGTGTGTGTGTGTGTGTGTGTGT